>NW_026852463.1:0-189147 GCF_026571515.1 Ruditapes philippinarum
TATTTTGCCCTAAGCAATTTTGTGACAGAAGTGAACGGTTTTGAATAAATTTCTTAAAATGGGCTAAGGGAATCAGAAAAGAGTAAGTGTTTATCAAATTGTGGATTATATAAGCTATGCAACGCAGTATAGTTTTTGGAATTTTTTTATTTAATTAGTGGAAAATCTCGCATGAATTTGAGGGTGATCGAAAATTCTCTATTTAGCGAGTAATGCCCCTTGTCTATATTTATATACATATTATAAGGTTATGACTAAAATCTCATTTTAAGGTCACAATCAAGCAGTATATACCATCCAAACACTGTGTGGGCCCCCTGTGGTTATATCCGAAAAGTAGTAGACTTCAGCGTGTCAAAATATGGCAACTAAAAGAAACAATCATTAAGTAAGGATTTGTAAGATTTTACCGAAAACCCATATATTATGATATAAGGAACATACCTCCTTTACCGAAAGAAATTCCAGTAAAGGGAAGACCAGATGTCGGTCCAAATATTGGCCCATCCGCGTGGTGAGATCGAACTCCGCCATCTTTGCCGATAATGATTCTTTACGCATACTCGTATTTATTGACAACATGTTTGATATATTTTGTTATCAGTAAATACTCCATTATCAAAAAAATACTTATTCTGAATTTCATTATATCGTAAAATTAATTGTTATAAAAATTATTCATGAATGTTTAAAATTCGAAACTACAGCTTTTGTAAGAATTCTTGGAAGGAAGGAGTTTGCTTCCTTGTGTGATTTGTTTACTTCAATAATATTTGCAAAAAATTCCGCTTAAAGTAAACATATAAACCTATAAGATTATGAGCAAGCATCAAAAAGATGCAACTGACGCATCTGGTAAGGACAGTAGCGATGACAACATGGCAAAATCTTCAAGGGCTGGCATGAAGGTTGTCAAAAATGAGCCTCTGCCAACAGAGTTGCTTGGTAAATAACTATCTATTAATTATTCTGCATGATTAAATCATGACTAAGTTTGACTTGTAGAGTATTAGATTTCCATAAGTTAGATACTTTTTCATGTTCCTGAATTCGAACTGGTGTGATACTGATAAAGTGATCTTACATGCCCAAAGAGTGAATTTGGCCCACATTACGGACAGGGTGGACCTTGAGACAGGGCGGACCGTACAAGGGTGGACCTTATGTTTGGACATGGGGACCATATTTAGGGACAGGGCGGACCATGAATAGAGACGAGGTGGACAGTGATCAAGATTTAAAAAATAATAAAATATTGATATTTCTTTTTATCCTTTAAAAATCATTATAAATGTATGCATATACTTATAAATGCAGTTTACAACTTTAAAATGTTTTTTTTTAATGAATTTATTAATAACAGCGTCAAGTTGAACATTAGGCAGGTGATAATTGACCAATTATTGGGATATTAGTATTATTACATGTTATTGTTTGTTAAATAATAAGACGGAAACACTGCTAAAAATGAAAATGTTAATTAAACAATATGATACAGAAAATACTTGTTATTCCCATCTGATGTTTGAAACTGCTAAATGGAGAGTTGTATCATTGGCCTGTGTTTTTACAGCATCAAGAACAGGTTTTGGTTGTTTCTAATTGATAGGTATGACAGGGCCGGCAAAATCAATTGTCCGAGTTGCCCGAGTCGTAAAATTGTAGGTCCGGGCAAGTAAAATTATGCAGTTTACTTGTCCGTGGACAAGTAAATTTCGGCGGCTAAAAGAGGAATTCTGAAGAAAAAAATCTAGTTCTTTTCTAATAGATCTAAATCAGAAGGAAAATCACACATTTAATACGAAAACTAGCGTGTGAAGTGTGGTGTCTGTCATGAGGGCATTCCGTGCATATTAGGGTGTTACTATTTTAAGTGTTTACATAAATAGCGACCAACCAGGCTTGGGGTTTTCCTTACGTCATGCAGTTACTGCATGCGCGTGGCAATTAACTAATAATTGAGGGTACATGTTTGTTTTGGTTTATGACTGCCGACTTAGCCTCTGCAATAAAATATTTTCGGTAGCAACGGGGTTCTGCCATAAAATTGAATTGGTAGCTGTGGTCTTTTCAATCGCATTTATTGTTTAGATAGCGGACACAGCATCAATCTCGCAACAATTGTCTTTGAAATACCACTGTGTAGAATGAAATTTAAATACATTGTACAGTATAGCTTTTCCAGGTCATTCGGGAATATTTACGCTCATATCGGCAATTTGACTGCTTGAATTTATGTGGACAAAGTCATTTTATAATTTATTTTATGTAAAGATTTCTTGTGAAAATGCCTTTGTTTTTGAATGTCTAATACTGGTGTTAATGTATACATGTCAGTTTCATCGTCGCCGATGGTAATGATGTCAAAATTTTCACAATTCATCCGCTGCAACCAAGCGTATATACGTACGTATATGATATTACATTTGAGGCAAATCATAATTATATCGTTAAAAAAAGCCAGATGTCATCAATTTGACAAATCTAACTCAAGAGTACATATGATTTTTTAAAAAGGATTCAAATCATTGAAATGAATATTATATAGATGAATAGAAATAAGGAGTGAATAAATAAGAAAATGATACCAGAGTGCAAAACAATGAAGAAAATATTTTAGAGCAATTTGGGTGCAAGAAAAACTGAAAAGTGCTGGCAAAAGACCAATGCTCCTTCCAGTAAAATATACACAATTTGTCCATCACTGTCGTTCTACTTTAATCTTACTGCCGTTAACATTTTATAAATATATTATATTACAATCATAATATATTATATTATTAAACATATGGCATAGAATGTTTAATAAAATTGAAAGAAGTTCATAATCATATTGCTCTTTTTATTGACATTTGCAGTAAATATTAAATATAAATACGGACAAGTGAACATTGAGTACGGACAAGTAAATTTCTTAGGTTACTTGTCCGTGGACAAGTACAATTTTCTGAGATTTTGCCGGCCCTGGTATGAAATTCGGCAGATTATCTAATACTATGTAACGTTTCTTTATTGAATGGTAACAAAAGATTATTTGCAACAATCAATGTCTGTGATGAAATGTTAACAATATTTTCTAATTGAAATTAAGTTTAGCGGTTTGTTTTTCTTTTGCAAATTCTGCTTACTTTCAATTGAAAACCTGTTTTTAATGCTATACTGATGATATTTCATTATCATTCCGAAATGAGTTATTAAGGCTATTTTATAGTGAAAAAGAAATGAAAACAAAAAGAATTTTTTTTTTAAAAGAAAATGTTGAACTTAAATATCAATAAAGTAAATGTTCAATTATGTCTTTTTTACCTGCATGCTATAGATAATACTTCAAATTGCAAATCACTTTTTCATTGGTTTCACCCCAAAAGATGTCAATTGATGCCAACATTACTTTTAGAGACAATAGGAACTTAAAACCACCATACTATTAAGACCACATTTCTCTTCAGATCCACAAGTAGTCTCATTAGTGGGGTTCTACTATACAAATAGATCAAATTGAAAATATCCAAAAGAAGAGAGAGGGTCGATGGATCAAGATACATTGTAGATTATGGTCAGACCTTTAGCTTCATGGGCATGCTTATTCCCTTAAGCTTTGAAAAGAGAACTCAGACGCATAAGATGCTAGGTTTTCCTTTTTTCTATAAGATGCACCATGGTTTGAATACAATCCCCATAGAAAGAAAATATGTGACACCCATTTCCTTAACTTCACACCATTTACATTAACTTCAGACTGTTATAAATTCTTCCTTCTTTCCAAGGACTATACCATTTGGAACAACCTACCCCCTGCAGTTTCCCTACTCCCTACCCCAGAGCAGTGCATTGCAGCCATAGCTAGCATTGAACATATTATCCTATTAACATTTTTAAACATTCTTCTTTTACATGTATCCTCTTTAAACAACCCTTTCTTGCGATTTTGATGTGCAGACATGACTACTTTCCCACGAGGGGATAGGATAAGATAAGATAAGATAGACTTGACCTTAAGTCAACTTGTCCCGTAGTCAACTTGTGTTATTTTAGGTCACTCATCCCTTAGCCAACATGTCCCCAAACCTGTCACCTATTATGTTTTATTATCAAAAAATTCCATCAAAGTTATAAGTGGGTTTGACACCCAACTGAGATACATAGACCATCTTGCTTTTTATTTGTCTTGATTAAGGTAAACTTGATCAATTTTGTTTATAGTTATTGCAAAATTGCCCAGTGAAATAATGTAAAAATGAGATATTCCTATATGATATCATATAACTTATATTTTTCGGACCGTGTAAGTACAGTGATAAACTTGAGTGTCTTGATTAATAGTATTTGGATTATCACACCTCTTTATGAATATGATTGAAGTTGTATAATATTTGTCTGATTGGATTATACATCTTTCATACCCTTTAAATGTTATTATTTTAAAGTGCAAAGTAGGAGTATCCAATTTTTATGATTAAATTGATTTCTCCAATTAAAAAAATGAAAAGCGGAATATAAAAATATTGTTTATGGACAATTTGTTTGGCCCATTGACGAAATGTTCTCAACATATACTATACTGGGATCCTTCATATTTACTGGACATTCAGTTTACCGGACAAAAGCTATTCCTGCCGAATAGTGCTTTATTTTTTGCTTCGATTAAAAAATCATACAGTCTGAATCGAACACACTTTTCTATTTTCAAAGTAAATAACAACAAAACCACTCTCAGATAAAATATTGTTGATTCAGTTCTTTATTTACTACATGCCTTTTGTTTACTAGTTATTTCATGACCTGGTCATGCGGGGGAAATCTGTTCTGTGCAGGCCCGAATATGGAGGCCATTAATGGGTTATTTTAGATAGGTTTTACTTTTAATTCTTCTCAATGTTATCTGAAGAGACAATCAAAACATATTTTAATGATAAAAAAGTATTTTTAATTTAGTCCAAACAGTATCTCGTTGTTGTCTTTTACAAAGAAATGCAACTTAAAAAAATATAAGGAAAACGGGTTACGTCCATGGGAGGAAAGTCTATATGAAAATGAAAATAAAATGGGGACTTTAGGGTTTTTGAAACATGCTAAAATGAAAAAAAGGGAAAAACTGTAGGGACAAAAAAACAAATTTTCCTTTTGAATTCAAAATTTTTCATACTTTTCAGGTTTCATGAAGAAAAAATTATGTTAATTGAGTTAATATTTTTAATTTTTCAATTACCCCCTTTTATATGGGGCCTCTTAAATAAACGCATGGCTGCCGGTCTTTTTCAAGTGACATCCCGGGGGTTTTTCAAAATATCTTAACCTTCCCCTTTCAATAGAAAGTATTTTCCCCATCCTGATTTTTTTAAAGTTTTAATTTTTAAATTTTAAAAAGATTTTAAAAAAATTTTTAAAACACAATGTCTTTTTAAATCGAGTTTTTCTACACCGTTTTTTTCCCCTCTTAAAATGACCTACTTTAAAGAACATTTCTATTATGGTCTAATGTTTAATTTTTCATGTTTAATAAAGGAAATGTTTAACGTGTATTAAGAAACCCCCAAAATATTTTGGGTTAAAAAAATTCCCCTTCTTTTTTATTATTTTAAATAAAAAGTTACAGATAAAAAACATCATATTTTGTCCGATAATATGTAGCATCCCAGTAAAATGTAAGTTTGACAACTTAATGGTATGACAAACTTTCTGTTTATCATTAAATCTCTGTCTGTAACAGATGCATTTTGCTCTAAAACATTTCAACACTTCAGGTTTAAAAACTCCAATACATGTTTAATAACCCAATGTATTAAAAAAAGTTAAAAGATAAAAATGGGAAATAATTTTTAGCTTGATTCTTCGAAAAATGAGGAGAATAATTGTACTTACCCAGGCGACTACGTCACACTTTGGCTAAACTTTTGTATGCAAGTTGATATCTCCAAATATACTGAAGGGAACTGGTCGAAACTTCTCACTTGTTTGAGAGTAAAATAGGAGGTCACTGACCAAGGCCCATAACAACTATTAATCGGAATTTGATTTTGAACATTTAATTATGGCCCCCATTTTGAACTCAGAAAATCCTACATTATCTTGTTTTACCATCAAGCAATGAAGAAAGTAACGTCCCCAAGCAGGCTGTCCTATCACAAGCTCTTGTTAAAAAAATTGTGTGGGGAATGCTTTAATATGAATTTAAAATCAAGCAATTTAATTTTTATGTTTTACATTTATATTTTCAGAGCCAGTTGTACCAGAATTTGAGTGTCCAGTGTGTCTACAAGGTGCCAGTTTCCCTGTACAGCTACCGTGTAGGCATATCTTCTGCTTTCTCTGTGTTAAAGGTGTTGCCAATAGAAGTAAAAGATGTGCATTATGTAGACAAGAAATTCCTTCAGACTTCTTTAATGATCCTAAATTATTATGTGAGAATGAAATAAAAGAAAAATCATTGTCTATTTTTGATGAAGGTTACCAATGGTTTTATGAAGGTAGGAATGGATGGTGGCAATATGATGAGCGCACAAGTCTAGAACTTGAAAATCGCTACAAACAAGGAGATAAAATGTTTGAGCTACTTATTGCTGGGTTCTTGTATGTAATTGATTTGGAAAATATGAGACAATTTCGTCGTAATGATCAAACTAGACGAAGGCGAATAAGGAGAGACTTGCGTAATGTCCCCGGTATTAAAGGAATTGCTGGTCTTAAGTTTCATGGTGATGAATCAGTCAGACCAAGTGGAGATGGAGGGGAAGCAAATCAGACAGTACCTAATGGAGGTTCTACATTAACTAGCAGTAATAATGATTCAACTACAAGTACAAACCCTTCACTAACACTTCAACACGCAGTAGATGGTAACCCTTCAGCTGGTGATGATACATATCTTACCCCACCAGCACCTAACAATACACCTCAGACACCAATGACCCCAGCAGATAGTCAACCAGGCAGTTTGTCAGGCTCACAAGAAGACCTTAGTTTACACCTTCAACACCTGCATATTAATTCTAATAGTTCTTCCAGAAATTCCCCATCCGTTGATGCTCAAGATCAGTTTCGCTATCGTTACCCAGCTGATCCATATGACGGTGATTTTACTCCGTCAGATGACCAGCAAGATTTTGACCAGCAACAGGATTCTATACATCTTAATTCTAGTAACTCGTCAACAGATTCAATGGCTCAGGCCAATCTTACACAGCAACATTGTCCCGATCACCAAGTCCCTTTAAACCATGTACCGAGTGGTCAGGATGATGAAGAAGATTTAGCCGTGCCGACCGTGCCAAGGCAAACTAGAAATCCTGATACTGGTAGATATGAAACTTACCTGTAAACAATTCTAGGAAAAAAATCCTTTAATTTATTATTAACTATGTGTTTTTGTCATAGATGGTTATGCAAATTTAAATGTATTTCAAGATTTGCTATTGTCTAATGCAAAATGAAATACAACGATGGCAGAAAGGAGTAGCTGCTGTAATTTATATAATTTGATCAATATATGGAGTCTCAATTGAGGCTATATGTTCTTATATTAGAAGACACAAAATCATGCTGAAAAATTCATGGACAACTGTCAAATTGCATCCAAAGTTTAAGAAAATATAATGAATTTTGCAAGATTTACGTTCAAGAGAATCAATAAATTCTGGAATGGGATATCTGTGTGTTTACGCAAACATATGAAATTGTAATAAAATGTTTTTTGGGTCTTGATAGAAAAGATCATTTTCGAGTTATTTTACTGGTTGAATGAATGATATTTTATTTACTTTTTTTGCTCAATAATCTTTTTCTTTATTATTTAAAGTTTATGTCATGTGAATATAAGTGCTATTTTTAGCTCACCTGTCACAAAGTGACAGGGTGAGCTTTTGTGATCACTTTTCGTCCGCCGTCCGTCCGTCGTCCGTCCGTCCGTAAACTTTTACTTTAAATGACATCTCCTCATAAACCACTAAGCCAATTTCATTCAAACTTCACAGGAATGTTCCTTTTGGTGGTCACCTTTAAAAATTGTTCAAAGAATTTAATTCCATGCAGAACTCTGGTTGCCATGGCAACCGAAAGAAAAAAACTTTACATATCTTCTTTTAAAAAACCCAAAGAGCTAGAGCTTAGATATTTGGCATGAAACATCTTCTAGTGAGTGTCTACCAAGTTTGTTCAAATAAAAAGCCCTGGGGTGAAAATTGGCCCTGCCCCAGAAGGGTCATTGATTTTTCCCTATATGCATATAGTAAAAACTTTAAAAATCTTCTTTTAAAGAACCCAAAGAGCTAGAGCTAAGATATTTAGCATGAAACATGTTCTAATGGGTGTCTACAAAGTTTGTTCAAATAAAAGCCCTGGGGTGAAAATTGGTCCCGCCCCAGGTGGTCATTGATTTTCCCTATATGCATATAGTAAAAAACTTAAAAAATCTACTTTTAAAGAACCCAAAGAGCTAGAGCTTAGATATTTGGCATGAAACATCTTCTAGTGAGTGTCTACCAAGTTTGTTCAAATAAAAGCCCTGGGGTGAAAATTGGCCCTGCCCCAGGGGGGTCATTGATTTTCCCTATATGCATATAGTAAAAACTTTAAAAATCTTCTTTTTAAGAACCCAAAGAGCTAGAGCTAAGATATTTAGCATGAAACATGTTCTAATGGGTGTCTACAAAGTTTGTTCAAATAAAAGCCCTGGGATGAAAATTGGTCCGCCCCAGGTGGTCATTGATTTTCCCTATATGCATATGGTAAAAACTTAAAAAATCTACTTTTAAAGAACCCAAAGAGCTAGAGCTAAGATATTTAGCATGAAACATGTTCTAATGGGTGTCTACAAAGTTTGTTTCAAATAAAAGCCCTGGGTCAAAATTGGCCCCCAGGGGTCATTGATTTTCCTTATATGTGTATAGCAAAAACTTAAAAAATCTTCTTTGAAAAAACCCAAATAGCTAGAGTTTAGATATTAAGCATGAAACATCTTCTAGTGAGTGTCTACAAAGTTTGTTCAAATAAAAGCTCTGGGGTCAAAAAATGGCCCCGCCCCCGGGGGTCATTGATTTTCTTATATATGTATGGCAAAGACTTTAAAAATCTTCTTGAAAAAAACCCAAATAGCTAGAGTTTAGATATTAAGCATGAAACATCTTCTTGTAAGTGTCTACAAAGTTTGTTCAAATAAAAGCCCTGGGTTAAAAACTGGCTAAGCCCCAGAGGTGTCATTGTTTTTAACTATATGTGTATAGTAAAAACTTAAAAAAATCTTCTTTTAAAAAACCCAATGAGCTCGAGGTTAGATTTTAAGCAGGAAACATCTTTTTTGTTGGTGTCTACCAAGTTTGTTCAAATAAAAGCCCTTGGGTTAAAATTGGCCCTGCCAAAGTGGGGGGGGGGGGGGGAAATATCATTGTTTTTCATTATATGTGTGTAGTAAAAAACTTAACATCATGAAACATCTTCTAATGGGTGTCTTCCAAGTTTGTTCATATAAAAGCTCTGGGGTTTAAACTGGCCCCGCTCCAGGGGCCTATATACAGGTGAGCGATCTCAGGGCCATCATGGCCCTCTTGTTTCTGTTCTTCTGTTCTGATAATTTGATAAATAATTTGATAACTTATCACTACAATATATATGTTAATTTAATTGTGTAATTAATCATTTAACTGGTTAACATTCTGGAACAAAGCATGATTAGCCCTTGCCATCAGTAGAGGGCTAGGCCAGCCTTCACACCCGTGTAGTCTGACAGAGCTATGCCAGCCTGTACACCCATGTAATTTGACAGAGCTAGGCCAGCCTGCACACCCATGTAGTCTGATAGAGCTAGGCCAGTCTGCATACCCGTGTAGTCAGATAGAGCTAAGCCAGCCTGCACACCCATGTAGCCTGATAGAGCTAGGCCAGCCTGCACACCCATGTAGTCTGACAGAGTTAGACCAGCCTGCTCACCCATGTAGTCTGATAGACCTTGGCTAGTCTGCAATCCTGTGTAGTCTGATAGAGCTAGGCCAGCCTGTACATCTGTGTAGTCAGATAGACCTAGGCCAGTCTGCACAGCTGTGTAGTCTGAAAGAGCTAGGCCAGCCTGCACACCCATGTAGTCTGATAGAGCTAGGCCAGCCTGCACACCCATGTAGTCTGATAGAGCTAGGCCAGCCTGCACACTAGTGTAGTCAGATAGAGCTAGGCCAGTCTGCACACCTGTGTAGTGTGACAGAGCTAGGCCAGCCTGCACACCCATGTAGTCTGGTAGAGCTAGGCCAGCCTGCACACCCATGTAGTCTGACAGAGCTAGGCAAGCCTGTAAACCCATGTAATTTGATAGAACTAGGCCAGCCTGCACACCCATGTAGTCTGATAGAGCTAGGCCAGCCTGCACACCCATGTAGTCTGATAGAGCTAGGCCAGCCTGCACACCTGTGTAGTCAGATAGAGCTAGGCCAGCCTGCACACCTTTGTTGTCAGATAGAGCTAGGCCAGCCTGCACACTGGTGTAGTCAGATAGAGCTAGGCCAGTCTGCACACTGGTGTAGTCAGATAGAGCTAGGCCAGCCTGCACACTGGTGTAGTCAGATAGAGCTAGGCCAGCCTGCACACTGGTGTAGTCTGACAGAGCTAGGCCAGCCTGCACACCTGTGTAGTCAGATAGAGCTAGGCCAGCCTGCACACTGGTGTAGTCAGATAGAGCTAGGCCAGTCTGCACACTGGTGTAGTCTGATAGAGCTAGGCCAGCCTGCACACTGGTGTAGCCAGATAGAGCTAGGCCAGCCTGCACACTGGTGTAGTCAGATAGAGCTAGGCCAGCCTGCACACTGGTGTAGTCTGATAGAGCTAGGCCAGCCTGCACACTGGTGTAGTCTGATAGAGCTAGGCCAGCCTGCACACTGGTGTAGTCTGATAGAGCTAGGCCAGATAGATATAGGCCAGCCTGCACACCCATGTAGTATGACCAGGCTATCTCAATATTGAAATCCCTTCCATGTTGAATTTATTGTTCAACTATCAAAGTTGGGCAAATCCATTTAACATATTCATCAGCCTAAAGGTTAAGTTGATCAGAGTCATACGTTATATCATAGGAAATGTCTATGATTGACTGCAGGTTGTTAACATTGCCCTATACAATACTAGAATATATAAGGACAAGTACACAGTTGGAGAAACCATAAGGGATGAGCCCCCAGGTAAGTTCTCAAGCTGTGTGTGCATCCAAATATATCCCATATTGTACAGGGCAATGGTAAAAGAACTATGAATATATTGGATATTCACATGGCATAATTCATTACCAGCTATTGGTTAGATAGGATATTTTGATTTACTGATTGTAAGATATTTTGTTAAATTAACAATAATGATGTCATTTTAATTTCTTGAATATAACTTTGATTATTTTGTTTTGCTCTTTTTTCAACTCTTTCCTTCTGCTTGTTTCATGTTTGACCATTCATTATGGACATAGATTTAATTGGACACTTGTTATATTTTACTAAAATCAAATACTGCTGATATTGGATATTTTGTTTAGGTATCATTTTAACAAAACAGATTATTAATTATTATTAATTATTTTTGTTTTACATAGTAGATAATAATAATGATTTTTTTACTGGAAAGGCTCGGATATTAAATTTGTCAAGCATAGTCTGGAAATCATTTCATTATTGTACATAAATTACAATTCACTCATCTTATCTTGAAGGACTGATAGTGTTTTATGTTTTATAAATTACAAGGCTTATCACAAGGTTAAAGTCAACAGTGGCTTATATAAACTAGTGGCATTTCACTCTCTTATGTACAGTGGAGTATTTAATATGTTACGTTTTAATGATGTCATTTTTGTGAATATTTTTTGGAACCATATATTGAAACTTTAATTGATGTAAGGGGTTTACAAGTGCTGTGCTTTTATCATGTTATTGAAACTTAATGAAAACAATTATCTTATAAATGAACATAATTGATGGGCTACTTCAAACTAGTTTTAGGTGGATTTGAGGAAATTTACAGTGCTGCCATTTCTTGGATACAAGTCAATAAGTCAAAATGGAAATTAATGTTTATGCTTTTGTTTTATTTAGTATATATTATATTTTTGTTTCTGTTTTCTCGCATCCTTTCAAAGGACAATTAACTTTAAGAGCAAAAATGAAAATGCAAAAGTTAATTAGATTTGATCTTTAAGATCTTGTTTGTAAATATAAAGAATATATAAACAGAATATTATAGAGAGACATGAGTGTTTTTGCTGTGATAATAGAATATTCTAATATTTGTTTGTTTACATGTATTGTTGTTGTGTAATAATAATTACATTAATTTTCAACATTGAAAATGGTTTGGTTGTTTTTTTAACTTTGACTTATAGGGAGAGCTATCCTACTCTACTGCCAAAACATCTGCATCATACTTTTTGTTAAGTGTTTTTGTACCATCCCACTATTTCTATACCATTTAATATGAAAGAGGACATAACTCTGACATGGATGTTGAAAAAATTAATTAGGGATGTCATCTAGAGTCGGATATCCGAACATTCCAATCACGATTCAGTGTCCATTGTTGATTTTTGGAATAAAATACTTCAGGATATTGAGATGGAAGAATTGTCATAAAATGTGACAAATACATGCGATAAGATAATCGACATAGACATGGTTTTGACACCTCTATACATATATTGTATCTTAGAATACGAAACACATCATAACCTCAGCAGCCCTCAAAAAAAAAAAAAAAAAATTACTTGTAGGATTTAAATACTACATATTTTGTTATATCTGAATTGAACAACAAACAAATATAAATTTTAGGTAGGATTCAAGATGAATATTCTATGTGGTCATGGGCGATTGTCATTCTCTTGTCAACAATAACACTCGGCAACGATGATACATTTATAATGTCATTATTTTAGATATTTAGGCCATTTTTTTTTTAAATTGTCCGGTTTACTGACCCGCAGACTCCTTATTTTGAGAAAATGAAAGATCTACAGCACAAATTAATGATAATAAATTACCCTTCATATTTGCGTTGTGATTTCTGTATTTTCAGTGAAAACCGCGGCAAATCAAATTTAGATATAAATGACGTCCCAGGGATCTATATCATCTTTAAAATATATTTCATCATTATGCCCCTTTTTCGAATATTTGATATGTTTTTGTACCACCCCACTGTTTTTTTTAGCTCACCTGAGCTAGCTCAGGGTGAGCTTTAAGGATCTTTGAATGTCCGTCGTCTGTTGTCCGTCGTCCGTCCACACTTGTTTGTTAACGCTCTAGCGGTCACATTTTTGCCATATCATCATCAAACTTTGTCAGGATGCTTATCTAGGTAATAGCTCGGATGAGTTCGACATGGGTCATCTCGGATGAAAAACTAGGTCACAGGAGCTAAAAATAGAAAACTCTTGTTAACACTCTAGTGGTCACATTTTTGACTCAATTGTAATCAAACTTGGTCGGGATGCTTGTCTAGGTAATTGCTCGGATTAGTTCGAACATGGGTCATCTCTGATGAAAAAGTAGGTCATAGAAGCTAAAAATAGAAAAACCTTGTTAACACTCTAGTGGTCACATTTTTGACTCAATCATCATCAAAATTAGTCAGGATGCTTGTTTAGGTAATTGCTCGGATGAGATAGAACATGGGTCATCTCGGATGAAAAAGTAGGTCACAGGAGCTAAAAATAGAAAAACCTTGTTAACACTAGTGGTTACATTTTTGACTCAATCATCATCAAACTTGGTCAGGATGCTTGTCTAGGTAATTGCTTGAATGAGTTCGAATGAAAAACTAGGTCACAGGAGCTAAAAATAGAAAAATCTTGTTAACACTAGTGGCTACTGTTTTGATCCAAATATCCAGGAAATTGGTCTGAAAGTTTGTTTTGATGATTTCTAGGTCAAGTTCGAATATGGGTCACCTAGGGGTCAAAAACTAGGTCACACCACTGAAATATGGAAAAACCTTGTAAACACTCTAGTGGTCATCACATTTTTGACTCAATTATCATCAAACTTGGTCAGGATGCTGTTCAGATGAATTCCATGGGTCAGGTGAGCGATCTAGGGCCATCTTGGCCCTCTTGTTTAGCTTGTTTGTTTCGAATAAAAAGTTTCTCCAATAATTTTAAAGTTATCAACACAGTATTAAATAAGCATAAAAAATTGTAGTTGTAAGACAAGGGGCAAAATTCTGAAAGCAATAGTTTATGAGTTATGCCCCTTTTTAACTTATAATTTTGTCAAGAATGTCTCTTAAGTAGATTGTTGTTTATCACAACAAGGTACAGTTGTAAATACGAGGGACAATATTCTCAGAAATGATAAGATTTCCATAACAACATTGACATTTAGTGCAACCAGCGACCCCTATGGTAACTAGTTACTTTCCTTAGCAACCAGTGACTCCCATAGCAAATATTGCCTTTCATCATAGGCGTCCATAGCAACAATTGACTTTCCATAGCAACCATTGTATTTCCATAGCAACTGGTTACTGCCATAGCAACCATGGTATTTCCATAGCAACTGTAACTACTATAGCAACCATTGACTTCCCTCAGCAACCATTGACTTTCATAACAACTGTTGACTTTTCATATCAACAGTTGACCTTCCAAAATGCAATATGATTTTCTATATCAAACATTGACTTTCCAAAGCAAACAGTGACTGTTAAAAGTATGTTATGTCAATAGTATTGATTTCCATTGCAGCAAGTGACAGCTCATAGCAACTAATGACACCCATAGCAATCATTGATTTCCATAGCAACCATTGTCTTTCCACAGTAACTAGTGACATCCATAGCAACCATTGACTTCCCTCAGCAAGTAGTGACTTCCATAGCAAGTGTTGACTTTCCATAGCAACGGTTGACTTTCCAAAAAGCAATATGACTTTCTATATCAACCATTGACTTTCCAAAGCAACCAGTGACTGTCAATAATATGCTATGACAATAGTATTGACTTCCATTGCAGCCAGTGACAGCTCATAGCAACTAGTGACACCCATAACAACCATTGATTTTTCATAGCAAGCATTGTATTCCATAGCAACTGATTACACTTACATAGCAACCATTGTCTTTCCATAGCAACTGGTGACTTCTATAGCAACCATTGACTTCCCTCAGCAACCAGTGACTTCTATAACAAATGTTAACTTTCCATAGCAACAGTTGACTTTCCAAAAAAGCAAGATGACTTTCTATATCAACCAATGACATTCCAAAGCAACCAGTGACAGTCAATAGTATGCCCTGTCAATAATAATGCCTTCCATTGCAGCCAATGACAGGTCACATCAACCAGTGACACCCTTAGCAACCATTGACTTCCCCTATCAACCATAGAATTCCATAGCAATGATTGACATTTCACAATGAGTCCATCAGCAGCCAGTGACTTTCCATAGGAACCAGTGACTTCCGTAGCAACCGGTGATTTACCATAGCAACCATTGTCTTTCCATAGCAACCATTATCTTTCCATAGCTACTTGTTGCTATGAGATGACTCCATAGCAACCAGTGACTATAATAACAACCTTTGCATTTCTATTGCAACTATTGACTTACCATAGCAATATTTGACCTCTGTACTAGCAATGACTTTCCTGTGCAACCAGTGACCCCCATGCCAACCATTTAGTCCACATAGCAACCAATGACTTCCATAGCAAACATTGACTTTCCATAGCAACCAGTGACTCCCATAACAACATTTGCTTTTCCATAGCAACTGTTGACTTTCCATAGCAACCTTGAACTTTCATAGCAACCAATGACTTTCCTTGGCAACCAATGAATTAAATAGCAAAAATTGACTTTTCATAGCAACCAATGACTCTACCATTAACTTTCATGGATAACATGTCTTAAATTTATTATTTTTACTTGTACCATCTTGTCGGTCACGTGCAGAGAATTGAGTAATTACTGGTTAATCCGAAAAAGCTGATCAGGTGGGTCGCCCGCCGACATAAGACCAACAATGTGTTGTTAAAATCGGAGAAAAAAACTACATGAATAAGCACAAACTTGAACCAGCTTGATAACAATAATAATATATATCAGAAGTTAGAATGTAGTTTACACGTCTGGGACAGAATAACATATATTCTGTCCCAGATTGTGTAAAGTACATGTATATTTAATTGAGGAGTATTTACATCACGAAACTTTGTTATTTATTTATTCAGTCATGTGTGTTAAATGTTGTAAGCTTAGGTAACCGCCTATATTTTCAGCTCACCTGTCACAAAGTGACAGAGTGAGCTTTTGTGATCGCTTTTTGTCCGTCCGTCCGTAAACTTTTACTTTAAATGACATCTCCTCATAAACCTCTAAGCCAATTTCATCCAAACTTCACAGGAATGTTCCTTTGGTGGTCACCTTTAAAAATTCTTCAAAGAATTTAATTCCATGCAGAACTCTGGTTGCCATGGCAACCGAAAGAAAAAACTTTAAATATCTTCTTTTAAAAAACCCTAAGAGATAGAGCTTAGATATTTGGCATGAAACATCGTCTAATGAGTGTCTACCAAGTTTGTTCAAATAAAAGCCATGGGGTCAAAATTGGCCCCGCCCCAGGGGGACTTTGATTTTCCCTATATGCATATAGTAAAAACTTAAAATATCTTCTTTTAGAGAAGCTAAAGAGCTAGAGCTAAGATATTTAGCGATCAAAATTGGCCCCGCCCCAGGGGGTCATTGATTTTTCCCCTATATGCATATAGTAAAATCTTAAAAAATCTTCTTTTAAAGAACTCAAAGAGCTTGAGCTAAGATCTTTAGCATGAAACATGTTCTAATGGGTGTCTACCAAGTTTGTTCAAATAAAAGCCCTGGGGTCAAAATTGGCCCTGCCCCGGGGGTCATTGATTTTCCTTATATGTGTATAGCAAAAACTTAAAAAATCTTCTTTGAAAAAACCCAAATAGCTAGAGTTTAGATATTAAGCATGAAACATCTTCTAGTGAGTGTCTACCAAGTTTGTTCAAATAAAAGCCCTTGGGTCAAAATTGGCCCGCCCCAGGGGGTCTTTGATTTTCCCTATATGCATATAGTAAAAACTTAAAATATCTCCTTTTAAAGAACCCAAAGAGCTAGAGCTAAGATATTTAGCATGAAACATCTTCTAATGAGTGTCTACCAAGTTTGTTCAAATAAAAGCCCTGGGGTCAAAATTGGCCCCGCCCAGGGGGTCATTGATTTTCCCTATATGCATATAGTAAAAACTTAAAAAATCTTCTTTTAAAGAACTCAAAAAGCTAGAGCTAAGATATTTAGCATGAAACATGTTCTAATTGGTGTCTACCAAATTTGTTCAAATAAAAGCCCTGGGTCAAAATTGGCCCAGCCCCGGGGGTCATTGATTTTCCTTATATGATATAGCAAAAACTTAAAAAATCTTCTTTGAAAAAACCCAAATAGCTGGAGTTTAGATTTTTTAAAGCATGAAACATCTTCTAGTGAGTGTCTACAAAGTTTGTTCAAATAAAAGCCCTGGAGTTAAATTGGCCCCGCCCAGGGTGTTATTGATTTTTCCTTATATTTGTATAGCAAAAACTTAAAAAATCTTTTTGAAAAAAACCCAAACAGCTAGAGTTAAGATATTAAGCATGAAACATCTTCTAGTAATTGTCTACAAAATTTGTTCAAATAAAAGCCCTGGGGTCAAAATTGGCCCCGCCCCAGGGGTGTCATTGGTTTTAACTACATGTGTATAGTAAAAACTTAAAAAATCTTCTTTAATAAAAAACCCAATGAGCTAGAGCTTTGATGTTTAGCATGAAACATCTTCTTATGGGTGTCTACCAAGTTTGTTCAAATAAAAGCCCTTGGGTTAAAATTGGCCCTGCCAAAGGGGGGGGGGAGGGGGGTAGATCGTTGTTTTTCATTATATGTGTGTAGTAAAAACTTTAACATTGTGAAACATCTTCTAATGGGTGTCTTCCAAGTTTGTTCAAATAAAAGGCCTGGTGTTTAACTGGCCCCGCTCCGGGTGCCTTTATACAGGTGAGCGACCTCAGGGCCATCATGGCCCTCTTGTTATACATCACCTTGGATTCCATAAGCATGTTTTCAATAAGCATGTACAATACATGTATTTTCAACTATGTTACCTACAGCTGTTTCGTTAAAAAAGAACAACATTCTATCGTTTCTATTGATACTTTGATTATTAGTACACATTTTTCAATACCACTTTACAAAGGAACAAAATTTTATATTATTCTCGTATTGTTATGATAGTGTTTTAAAAACGGGTTAGTCAAACCACTTATAATTCAAGTTCTGTGTGTTACCACAGTGTACTTCAAATAGCACTCATACACTGACTAGTCAGTTCCTAGAATATTGACAATAGTAAGTGGTGCTTGACATTGTTAGTGGAGGAAAGAAAATATAATTATGGATGCCTATTTGTACATGTAATTATATTTAATTTTGATATAAATCAAAAATATACATAAAATATAAGTATAGCCGTGACTGAATAATACATGAATGACTTTAGCATATTATGTTGATGGAATCTTGTGCACTTTTGCTTTGATGTAAAATGTACTGTAACGTTAAACAAAATTTGTTCTTGTTTATTACTTCAAGCCAATTTGTATTTCATCAATGACTTGTAATGTAATAAAATTTACAATTAACAGGAAATGAAATTAATTTTTGTTGCAACATCCCCAATAAGGTGTTATATTAGGCTTTCTTCACACGTGCAAACGCTTCTTTTAGACCAGGATCGATATGTTTTATCATCTGAAAGACAAAGAAACGAAATGTTAGGCCCTTGTGAGCGCACATTGATCAGTATATAGGAAAATCAACATAAAACAATTGATAAATTATGTGAAGTATCATACGCCTTCAAACCAGAATTATTATTATTATTATCAATGTATACAAACTACACTTATTTAGTTATATACATGGGGCGTCTGTGACCCAGACGTTAAGGTTTACTTTAAACCACTTTCATGTCAACGCTGTTACCTGTAGGTTCGATCCGCTCGAGCGTCTTCGGAGAAGGCTATCCAGGTAACTTACGTAACGTAACGTTAATGATTCTACGCAGGTGCCAATTTGTGTCTGTAATAACGCGTAGAGGGGCACCGGAAAGTCGCCATATGACGTATACTGTGTTCGTGCAACCCAATAAAAACACATTATTAGTTTCCTATCGATCGGGTTATCAGGTGGGTTTTTTTAAGGGTTACTTCCCGTCCGTCTGTCCGTGAAAACTCAAAAAGTATTGAAAATATTCTAATGAAACTTGAAATATGGCGAGATGGCAGTGTAGAGATTATGCACTTCTTTTCTTTTTTTCCTATGAAAAAAAAATCTGGTTGCTATGACAAATAGTCTAAAAATATTTCAAAAGTAGCAATATACTTTGACCCATTTATTAGCGTTATGAGGTTCAATAACCAATAAGGGATTTTTGTATTGCCTGCAATACTTTGATAATCACTTGTTTTTACATAACTTTGTCTTACTTTCATGACGGTCAGTTCACTTGTGTTGACATATACCCACGTATATAATGGTAGAAATTCGAGCGCAATTCTTTGATAAAGAACGCTATTGATTCCGTCATTCTTAAACCTTTTTTCAGCCCACAGGTATAAACTGTCCCTACAGATATATGCAAAAACTTAGTAATAATGTGTTATTCATTTTTTCAAGTTTCCTTTCTTTCAATATACATTAACCACTTTTTTTTAACTTCTGAAAAGTTTTCAAAAATTATTGATTTTGTTCACTGTGACATAAAAAGTAACGAATCGGAAAAATGTGTCTTTTAAAAAGGAATAAAAATAAATAAAAAATAATAACGAACACAACTCATCTGCACACATTTAAAAAAATCATTTATAAAACGATTGCATGTATCAACTTTTCTGAAGACACAGCTAAGACTCGGCCGAGGTGATCATAGGGACTAGCTGTGATAGGCTCAACTAAGTTTGAAATTACATGTAGTAATTAATGATTTTCATTAATTATAGATAAATTTATGTATAGTTTTCTTACTTCATTGGGTTATCTGGATTCGTGAGATCTTGAATATCCTGTCTAACTATTTCCTCATAATCTCCGATTTTAGCGTCAGGTCTGTCAATCTTAAAACCAGACTTTAAGATCCTATAAGATAATATGTAGGGACATTTTATTATACATGATGAAAACAACAACGTTTTTAAGTTTTAAGTGTTGAAATTGAGTACCGCTCCAGGCGGTACTACTAAGGGGCGTGATGGATGCGGCACTTTTACATTATCCCGCATGTAAAGACTCAATTAAACAGAGTTTGCAATTTCATGAGATTTTGTTGTATTTAATGCTTCGGAGGGATCACATTTTGTCCGGATTTTCACTTAAATTCATCTTTTGTTTGGCGATGAAATGACTATAAGTAATTAATGTTTTGTAGAAACAAAATTCGTCAATTACCGTTTATGTAAATCGTCATCTTCTTTACCCCAACCAAAGTAAGCATTGCTGAATCCGTTAATTTTTTCAAACTGTGTGCTTGTGAATGCTACAACTCCACCATTGTAATGGCCATAAGGTAACCTGTACATAAAATAATATCATACACGCGTTAAACATCTCTCAAATAGGACATCATCCTTAATTAACTTACATTGCCAAAATAAATCTGTTTGTATAGGCAATTACATCATCATTCATCATCGAAAACTTTTGTCTTGTTTGGTGTTGTCTTTTTTCAACATGTATCTATAAATGCAAAGGATCAAAGACAGAGAGATACTAGTTTCAGTGTTAATTGTTTTTATTCATTTGTATGTTAAACTTGCTCAATTGGTATTCTATTAAACAACCTGTATCATTGAAATATCATCCCTTACAAAGAATAATGCTGTCAATATATTGTACAATCCATGATTTTTTTAGTCTGAAGTTAATTTTCATTTATAAAGAAGCATTAATTAATATACTCGCTTGTATCCATATTTACTGGAGCTGACAGAAAGATGTCTGGGATTGTCGGAACATCTATAAAGGTTTCTATCGTCTGCTGGTAATAAATCAACGTCGTGGATAATATAGCACGTGAAATTCAAAATCTCTCGAGATGTAAGATAACCAATATTTGCCAAAATACCTCTATTAAACTGGGTCGGGTACGCCTGAAAACCGAAATCATATTTTCTCGTCAAAGCTACAACTAATAATGTCTTTAGGAAAAAACATGTGCTTATTAAAGCGTTTCTTTATTTATATCTACCTTTGAAAGTAGCATAATGAATTGCATGAAGTATGAGAAACTAAAATTGAACAACGGAATTATAGACATCAACTACTGGTTAAGAAGATAGTAGATCTATTTACCATTTCAACAACAAACACGGCGTAATGTAATTGTTGTTTCTGAAGAAACGTGTGCAGGTGATAGAGCAATATCTGTAAATGATTCTCTCTGTCTCTAAAATAATCACATTACAATCATGTTAAAATTATAAGAACTATCAAATACATGTTTTGCCTTTTTCGAACAGTAATATATTTCGGATGAAATCTTGTCTTAAATAATTATATATCTATAAATATAACAATTCTCTGGTGACTTCTAGAACATTAAAATAAATCGGAAAATTCTTTTAAAGTGCACGCTGTATGTTAGTCTGCGTGTTTTATAAGATACTAACATTTAAAGGAACCCCGGTGAATTCAAAAAGTCTTAAAATATAAAATTTGAAATTCTTACATAGATCAAGTGAAACACTTAAAATGAAAAAAAAATCTGCAAAGGTTGATAATGAAATATACTCAGATTTGAATATCGATTTTTGTACGATTCTAAGCATGTTTTCAGTGAAAAGCGTTTCAACGGTTTTCAATTCTTTTTGGTCATTTTACGCAATAAAAATTCTATTATTTAAAAACGGGTTGAGCAAATGATTTTAAAATTTGCGCATAAGTTATTGGTCCAAACCTACATCAAATAGTATACAGCTATCGGACAAATATTTCCAGTCCCGTCTGAAATAATAATAATAATAATATACCTACCTGTACGGCACTATTATAGCGACCTTTTCCTCCTGTTTACAAGCTGGGATGTAATGTCCACCTGGGCGAACCATTTTCAGTGAGGTAACGTTGAACACATCCTCTGGCTTTACCTTACCACTTATATTCATCCTACCAACTAAGGAATAAAATTGAATAAAAGTCAAAATTGTCACACCGTTCTAAAGCTTAAGAATATTGATGGGCTGAAAATAAATTATTTTGAATAATTCTTTGATATATGCCATGTTTACATTTTCGATGTTTCGGCATTGATGCAGTTCTATAAACAAGACATATTATCAGTGGAAAATGCTAATTTACAAAACCTATAATGTACTTTACGCTAAAACCGACTTCTTGCAAGTTAGATTTATATAGAATACGAAGTGTTTTAACAAGTATATAATTTACTTAGCATGGTACCCGCATATAAAGCAAATTTTGTTGTATCAACAGAAGACATACATTCAATGCTTTGCATGCGACGCGTTTCTAACAAGTGAAAATGTTTAAAAACGGTGAATAGTCATTACCAAGTTGTGGTGGACGATCTGGACACACTGTGTCAATGTTTTCTTTTATCTCTTCATATGGAAATTGAGCACTTATGTTAAGTTTGGACCATTGCGGTAACATCTCAACATTCCGATGATTAATATTATTCCATGTTGGTGTGTCGCCCTGGTCACCACCAGTTCCAGTCAGTGCCATATCTTTTAAAACTACACCATTACAGTTTGAAATGTAATACACACTTCCTAAACAGAACAGAACATTTGATATCACAGAAAATATCAAAACTATCCTTACGAAAAATTTTAATCGTTTCGAATGCATTATTTAGTAATGTCTTCGTAAACAAAAAATGCACAAGTCTAACACACACCACACTAGCATTCATTTAGTACAGAACATAATATAACAATAACGTATTCCTTTGTGTTTTTTTTTTTTCATGTTTAAGATATTTGAAACCTGAAACTGACACTTTTTCAATACAGCAAATGAAATTTACATTTGTTTATTTTTATATGCGGTATTTAGATATAACGGTTGAGGTGTTTTAAAAAGGCTTGGTCTATTTTAAAGGTCCGTTGAAATTACGATTTTGTTTGACCAGCTAAGATTAAACAATTCTTAGAGACAAACGATAAATTCGGTTGAACTGTCATGAAAATACCTAAGATGCAATATCTTTTATATTTTGCTGGTATTTTAGTTAAACATTTTAATCTACTAGTGAACTTTTAGAAGGAGAATACTGCCCCGATAATATCAAGTCACAAATGAAACCTGAAACAGCACCTAGCTGGGCGAACAAACCTAGCGTAAGGCTTGCAATGCACAAAAAATTATAGAAGAAAAAAGGAATATGATTTAGTTACTTGGTATATCAAACTAAGTATGGAGATATAAGTATGGATATTTCGCTTTGAAATATTTCGTTGTCTTGTTAAATTTCATTACGACGTCTTATCGACAGTGCAATGTCTCAGAAATAAACGTGTACTATATTAAGAAATACAAACTATATTTAAGCGAGGCATCCAATAACTTGCAATGAAGTTTGTGATTAAAGTAATATAATTATAATGAAACCCAAATCATCAAAATGCAATTTCTTAAAGTTCGTACACCGTTATATTAAATCTAAACAGAAGTAATATGAGATAAAATCTTCATGGGAACTTATTTCAGCTGCCTGATTAACACACAATATTTGTTTATTCTGTTATGGGTTGCTAATCTATTTATATAGTTATTTTGACAGTTCCAAACTGCCAATAACATAGGACGTCACCAAATATTGCTGCGAGCATGTGCATTGAAATTAGCTTATAAAATTTAAATGACCCTCCTGGGGATCGCTTACGTCTAGCAGTGATTTATTATGAAGAAAATGCTGGTTTCCCTCTTTACGATCTCAGTTCTATATTAGTAGAGACTGACTATGGAAGAAATGACGTATTGTCAATTGAGTACAAACGTTTCCTCGGAGGCAGAAATCTGCCATTTACGGACTAAATGAAATGTAAGTTTCAATATTTTAATGGTAATATATTAGTAAGCTTTATTCATAAAATATTCTAAATTAGGTGACGAATTTAAAGAGATAGATATATTTAAAATTTTGGTTATAAAATAATTAAATGTTTAGATGTTTTGAAAGAATCCAATTAATAATTTTAATGAATATTTAACAGTTTGATAGTTTACCTATTGCGCACTTGAATAAGCAGAACATATTCAATATCTACAGTTAGGACAATTAAAGAGTATTTTTTCTCAGAAAAGTACCGTTACTTATTTCATCACTAAATGATTGTTTTTTCTATTTTAAAATTGTTAAGATTTTTTTGTTTAATTTTCTTTTGTAGCGTATCCTTAAATGAAAAGATTTGGTCAGGAATTTCTTAGTCAACGAAGGACCATGTATATAAATGTAACCAATACACCTAAGCACGGTCATGAATCCAGGCATAATGAATGTTCCTGCACCACGACAATGAAACCGGAAGAGACTGTTGAGGTAGAAGCGTTCTTTTACATCGTTGTTGTCATTGCATTTTATTCTATCACTATCGTAGTGTTATTAATCAAATATAACAGAAATGACGACGAAGAGCAATCTTCCAAGTACAACTACTCTGAATATGTGAATAGAGAAAGATTCCAAACCGCTCAATATAAGAACAGAATTGCTGTTGAAAGAACTAAAGCAGTTTTAGGATCATTAAATTTATTGGATAATATAAAAGTTGCTGCTGGAACAGTTTGTCCAGTAATAATTGTGAGCGAGTACTCGGATGATGACGTAGAAAATGGCAAACACGAGGACATGTCATATCACGTTGATGAAACGAACGCTACAACGTCACAGACATCTTTTGAAGATTGTGATGACGTCGTATCAGTATCAGATTTCAAATGGACGTCTGTTTATTTTGATGCATTGATAGAATTTAAGGATTGTGACTGTGAATATAAGCAGGATTCTTCCAGAAGGAGAAGCTGTGATAGTGTCTAGATTAACTGTATATTCAAAATGTATAGTAGACAAATGTAGACAAAAGACAAATGTAGACAAATGAACATAGGCAAACCAGTAATTGTACAAACATCTTCTAAAATGATTCATTAATTGTAATTTTGAATAATTTGAGCGGTACTTTCGGATAGAGCTTTGCTTACCTTTTTCTTTTGCTTAACGGTAAGATTGCTTGGATATAATGAGGTACTGTGAAGAGAGATTTTTTCCATAAATATATATTTTATTGTCGACCCCAGCGATTCTTTTTGGTAACAGTATCTGTCCTTATATGTATTTACATGTATCTATAATATTGCACTTACATATAAGTAGATCTACATGTATATACGAATTGTAAATAAATCAGTTAAAATTCTGAAAGTTGTGTGGTAAAAATATTAACGTGACCAAAACAGTAACCTATCAGCTATGGAACACGTAATTCTTGCGTATTTTTTTTTCTGAATGAGAATTATAAGACATGCTGATCAGTATGTCGCACTCATTAACTGATAGCAAACACCCACCAGATAAGATATTTAAGTTTCTTGCTGTACCCACTTCAGAGTTCATATTAACTCCCAATAAACGAATGGAACTAAAGACACAGTTCGCTCTGTTGACATGATTTATAGGATAGAAAGCAGCTTGTAAATGCGTTGCATCAACCAATATCTCTCTTAAACAGACTAAATCAAACCAAATGTGGAAAATATTTTAACGTATTATAGTTTGTTTTCATTGCTCTTGAGGGAGCTCCCCATGCGAGAATTTCAATATTGTTATAGGGTATACACAGTCACCTCTCAAATTTGCGTTTCAATGAAGAACGTCGTATATCTTTTCTTAATGTGTCCATTTTAAGCTTATAGCTTAATGAACCAAACATATACATGTATATAAATAACTAATTACAACTATATGAACTTATTGGATTTTATTTTAATGATATTCACTTGCATGTTATGTCCAAACAATACCAAATATTAGAAAATGAAACATACTATCTACATATCAGAATTATAGTAATACTTTTTATATAACAATAAACTATGAGTGTACTTATCACTGGTCTGCTGACCTTAAAAAACAGCAACTAAAGAAAGTCACTAAGAAATCAATTACGATTTATGAATATCATCGAAAAACATCAAACTAAGTCTTTAGTCTGTATTTACAGTTGCTTTCAATGTGAAATAGAAATACATTATCCAGATCTATTAAGTTTAATGAATAAGTTTAGAAAAAAATTCAGAAAAAAAATCTTAAGATTTAAAATAAAAAAAACAACAAAGACATTTACACCTAATATAAATGAATATCAACTTGATATTTTTATCACAGACATTACCGTATATACCTGAATAAAATGGAATGTTGAATATGTATGTTTGGTAAATGTAACAATAAAATCCGCTGATTGTGATTGTTATTACTGATTTTCTTAAATACAAAAACGAATGGCACACAACTTGAGACAAAAGTCAGGTAACACATATAAACAATTATCTCTCTTTCCCTCTCTTAACAAAATCATCAATTGAAGTTGAACATAAAATGAATACATAACTTAAACATTTATTAAGCATATACCACTTCAGTACACAGTAACGGATCATTCTTAAAACATTTTAAGAAATAGAAATAAGGCATAGCCCATATCACACTTATAGAATGTGTAAAACACAACTTCTGTAATAAGTAACTTAAATAGATCTATTTAAAATAAATATAACTAACAATAATAGATGGACGGAAGTTTAAATAAATATGTATATAACTAAAAAAGGCAATTCTAATTTTATAAATCAATGAAAATATAAAAAATGTGCAAAAAGTCTAAAATCGAAAAACCAAAAAATTAAAAAAATATGACTTAAAACGCTGCGTAAGTATATAATTGCCATGGTATCATCATTCTGAAAAGCCTCTTGTACACAAAATGAACAAAACAAAACATATAAAAAAGTACATTACAAACGTGGTTTTTATGCCAAAAAAATATTCAGCATAAACAACTTTGGCATACAAAATGAATATGGACGGAATATGGACGGCAAAAAAGTACATGGATATGTAATGTAAAAACAATTGTCTGTAATAAATTCCTGAAATAACAGTTTAACATAAAGGTTGATATTGTCAGCACTTAATTTAAGCACATTAATTAACGCTAAAGCAGCACTTTGAGTTCAAAATGTGTTATTTCTTTAACAGTATAAACATCCCTATAAATTCTTCATTTCCGATTGTTTCCAAGAGATTGTTAACATTTTGTCACATTCTGTACATTAGTATCCGTATCTCTGAAATATAAAACAAACAAAATAGTAATATTTTTAACTTTTATCTATATTTAGTTTACAATCCTGCTTTCTTATCAACATTGCAGCAGAGATAATGCAAAATGGACAGCATATGAATAGGTACGCCAAATGCTATGGGGTCTTTTTTGGTCTCCAAACATGCTTTAATAAATCCAATAATAGAGACATACATGTATCTAATAAAGATATTGTAAACAAGAACCGGTTGAACCGGGTGATGCTCCCCAAGAAGGTTCTGGACACAGGAAAGTATAAAAAAAATGAACAAAGGGCAATAACTCCAAAATTAGACCAGGCTTTGTTTAGGTTCTTGAAGCGTTGCAGTTCTATCCAATTATATGTAGCTACCTACAAAGTTTCATGTTGATATCTCTAATAGTTTTAAAGTAATGTCCAGGACAAAAGTCAAAAAGTAAAAATAAACAAAGGGCAATTACTTCAAAATAAGGCAAGGCAGAGTAATGATTCTTAAGCACTGCACTTCCACCCAATGAGACCTATCTATCTACAAAGTTTCATGTTGATATCTCTTATAATTTTAGAGTAATGTCCCAGACAAAGTTCAAAGTGTCAAAATGAACAAAGGGCAATAACTACAAAAGTAGGCAAGACAGTGTTACAGTTCTTGTGCACTGCAAACTTACTCAATGAGATCTATCTACCTACAAAGTTTTATGTTGATATCTCTCATACATTAAGAAATATGTCCCGGACAAAGTTCAAAGTGTAAAAATAAACAAAGGGGGATAATTCAAAAATTAGGCAAGGCAGAGTTAAGGTTCTTGTTCACTGCACACCTACTCAATGAGATCTATCTACCTACAAAGTTTCATGTTGATACCTCTTATACTTTTAGAGTTATGTCCCGGACAAAGTACAAAGTGTAAAATAAACAAAGGGGGATAATTCAAAATTTAGACAAGGCAGAGTTACGGTTCTTGTGCACTGCACACCTACTCAATGAGATCTATCTACCTACAAAGTTTCATGTTGATATCTCTTATACTTTTAGAGTTATCACCCGGACAAAGTTCAAAGTGTAAAATAAACAAAGGGGGATAATTCAAAAATTAGGCAAGGCAGAGTTACAGTTCTTGTGCACTGCACTTCTACTCAATGAGATCTATCTACCTACAAAGTTTCATGTTGATACCTCTTATACTTTTAGAGTTATGTCCTGGACAAATTTCAAAGTGTAAAATAAACAAAGGGGGATAATTCAAAAATTAGGCAAGGCAGAGTTATGGTTCTTGTGCACTGCACACCTACTCAATGAGATCTATCTACCTACAAAGTTTCATGTTGATACCTCTTATACTTTTAGAGTTATGTCCAGGACAAAGTTCAAAGTGTAAAATAAACAAAGGGGGATAATTCAAAAATTAGGCAAGGCAGAGTTATGGTTCTTGTGCACTGCACTTCTACTCAATGAGATCTATCTACCTACAAAGTTTCATGTTGATACCTCTTATACTTTTAGAGTTATGTCCCGGACAAAGTTCAAAGTGTAAAATAAACAAAGGGGGATAATTCAAAAATTAGGCAAGGCAGAGTTATGGTTCTTGTGCACTGCACTTCTACTCAATGAGATCTATCTACCTACAAAGTTTCATGTTGATACCTCTTATACTTTTAGAGTTATGTCCCGGACAAAGTTCAAAGTGTAAAAATAAACAAAGGGGAATAATTCAAAAATTAGGCAAGGCAGAGTTACGGTTCTTGTGCACTGCACTTCTACTCAATGAGATCTATCTACCTACAAAGTTTCATGTTGATACCTTTTGTTGTTTCAAAGTTATGTCCCGGTCAAGAAAAGGGGACGGACGGACGGACGGAAAGACGGACGGACGGACGGACAAGGCGGCGACTATATGCTCCCCCGAAATTTTTCGGGGAGCATAAAAAAAACAACAGTATGAATAACCTTGAACAGTCAGTCTTATATGAAAATAAACATGTTAAAAGTATGTGTTCATTTGCAGTCATTTTAGAATTTGAATTATGCAATGAATACATTTTTAAATAAAGTAAATATCATAAATATATCAAGTTCCATACCTGGCCAGCTTCTCCTCGGTCTCGTCCATGGGCCAAACGATCCTGGTATTCGGGATCCTCGTAACGCCTGAAATACAAATACCGGTAATTATATGATTACATTTAAATAATATTTCATGTATTCATAATTTCATATCATTTATGTAGCTTTAGTATATCTGTACTCATTACCATCAACACCATATGTCGCTTTAGTAAATCAAGACAAGATTCACAAGGACCAAGTGACATCAAATTTAAGGACATCTTGGACAATGAAACAATCAATTTGTATCCACTGCATCATATTAATAATTCAAGCATTAAACAATTATAGTTCATATTGTCACCTCTATATATCATCATATGAAGGAATCAATCAGTCAATATTTCAGAAGTTTTGATAAGAAATGCAACTGCATCAGAAGGATTTACCTCATATTAGCCTCTTCTCTGCGTTTCTCATTTAACATTTGCTGATATTGATCAGTCGGTGGCTGTGTTTTCATTGGAGAACGTCCTCTGTCAGTATTCTTAAATTTCATATAAAATTAAATCAATAAAAAAGATTTTCATGATTGTAACAAAAATTGGGAAAGTGCTTACATCTGGAATATGACAATTGCTTCTTAACATTACCCATAATTATCTCATCATAAGCCAAAATGAATTATTCAAAACAAAATTAACACAAGTTATAATGATGAACTTATTTTATCTAAAAGAAAACAACATCCAAACACTTTCAAAATTAATTCCCAAATCATTTCTCTTCAATCTAAACTTAATATGCTTGATATGTACGGAAATAATGATGTTAATAATTAAAGCTAGAAACATGAGGACATGACATATCAGATATTTGCCTTCAACAAATTCGTCCAAGGCAAAAGTATATAATATGCCAAAGATTAGAGCAGTCGGTTCAAGTTCTACAAACTATCAAATTTAAACGCAAATCCGAAATTCATTACTAACAGAACCAAACTTGTTTCAGAAACACATTTAGCACAAATATTCCTGGAATTTATTGAATCATAAAGTCCACGCACAAAGCTTACAGTATGTTCGAAAGATAATTTGAAAACCAAAATGGTATTTAAACTCGGTACTATTTACATCATTTTGTATTGAATAAATCTTTACTATAAGTGAACTTTGAAACAAAATAGAGTAATTTGGTCTTTCACGGAGTTACGGATATCAATTTGATAAAAAGTTCTGTTTATACTCACATTAGGAAGAGATTCTTGTACCCATTTTGGTCTCCCCCCTGGTCGGTCCCTTCCAGCATATTGCTAAAAAAAAAAATTGTCCCGATATTATTAATTTAAATCTAAATTTTAGTATGACTTTATCAATTATTTACTAATTTAGAGAAAATAATTGTAGTACATTGGTTGTATTTTGCTTGGCAAATGATATGTTTGATAATATGGCACAACACAGAAACAAATAAGCAAACAGCACAAAAACAAAACACAGTCAAGTGTTCACAAAACACAAATTACCTGTTCAGGCTGTAAATTACACAAAGACATAGAAATGTTACTGTTTTAGACATAAACAATGGACATCATTTGAAGACTTGTCTCAATAACAAAATGTATATAATTATTACCGTTAAACTGGTCTAATAATTGTTACTTGAATATGTACTAAACAAAGTATATGCTTTTGCAAACTGAAATGTTAGGAACAAAGACATGATTATCAAGATGGCAAGCAAACAAGTACAGCTGTATTACCCTAGAATAAGTTTCAATATTTTACAAAACGATTACCAAAATGTTCTTCAATATTAAAATCCACCAAACAAGGACACAATATTTCTGTAACGCTTACAAAAAACAAAAACAATTAAAGCCCATTTTCACTCATAACATTTAATCTATGGCAACTACCTGTTCTAGTTTTTCATTATATTCCCTATGTCTTTCCCTGTTAAGATCATCGCTTCTGTTACCATGTTCTCCTAGTCCATGAAACAAACCACCATATGGTCCATTCGCAGAATCAACAAACTCATGACGCCGGCCTGGATGTGCTACCTTTTGCTACAATGATGATCAACAATGATGGTTTCGTATAAATCAATTAAAAGTAAAAGACAAACTTTAAACATTTATCAAAAGAAATACATATATCACATTTTAAGATTTTAATCAAATTTAAATCAGTAAGTTAAACACAAATATCTTTTAATGAAGCCGGAAAATAATATAGCAACAGGTATAGCAAGACAATACCAACATGTTTCCTACAAATTCCATTACATTACTCAAATAAATATTTCATTTAAATCCTGTTGAAAATAATTGAAGGTTAGAAAAATAGACACATATTTTTGAATACATCTGAAATGAATCCCTGTATACCTATAAATGTGACAGATACAAGAAATTGTTAGTAACAGTAACCAAAAGCACCAAAGCCACATACACTCATTAGTGTAACATTGTTAGTTTACTCAGATTTTAGTATTTGTTCAATAGATCTTTAATTATTTATGTAACGTAATTCTAAAGATAGAGAGTGAAGATGAGATGAATGTCACCATGCTCCTTTTCACCTGAAAACTTGCAAAATGCAAAAAAGTAAATAAATAAATAAAAAAAATTTAAAAAAAAAATCCTTACGAAACTCGTTTTTACATTTTAATATCAACACTGTTTTACACATCCCTATCAAATGTAAATGTCTTCATATACTATAAAATTGCCTAAAATAAAATAACATGTTAGTTTATAATTGTGTGTTAATAAGCAATACATGTTTATCATTGTTAAAGTTAAAAAATGCCATAAACAGCAGAAATACATTTATACCTGAAGAGGAAAGTAAATATCCCATTACTAAAATATACAGGATATGTCTCCACGTATGGAATATTGCATAATTATATGAACAACATAAACCATTATACTAATTCTAACAAACATTATTGCATCATGCAAACATTAATAAGCATATCTACTATTATATGGAAAAAATAACTACACAAGCAGCTGATCACAGGTATGTACGAAATTCAAAACATAATTTGCTTTTATCAGGGAAAAATGCATCAACTTAACCAAGGGAAAATACATCAGCTAAAAGCACACATGATCAACGACTATATATCTACTGTATTTTTACAGATCATACTGTAATTAGTCAAGCTGTCATGCCATAAAAATAGTGTAGACTATTTACTCTACTGATATATGACCATGCTGGATTATAATCTACTTCTGTAAAGGAATATTACTGAACAGTTAGCATCACTCAAGCTTCATGCATGGCGCTTACGTTATTCGAGGCTACCTGCTTCTTGAACAGTTCGTATTCTTTTTTGCGTTCCTCGCGGAGATCATGTTTTCGTCGTTCTACTTCACCTCCCATATATTCAACAATTGGCTTCTCTGCCACCGCAACAGTTGGATACACGAAATGATCATAAGGATTTCGGAGCTCATGCTTTTTCTAAAAATTGTATATAGTTTGCTGGTTATATGTCATTTTTTAAACCCTGTGCTGTAGTTAACAATTTTTACCTAAAGAAAACCAGTAGAAACTGAGCAGATTTAAAGCTATATTAAGTATGTCTGTATTCCGTTTTTTTTTAATTTTTGGAAAAAAATGTTATTTAGGACGTTTTTTTTTGTCTTCTTATATAATTGTTTTCAATAATTGAAACTTTACATTTTGAAATGACCTTAAGAATATGAAAACAATGTTATTTGAAAGATTATAAAATTGTTTCAACATATTTTGCCTGTTATAGCTTTAAACCCATTTAGAGAATACAATTAATTTGAGAATTGAAAAGTAAATTTCATTGGCAGGTTGTCGGTTACAATGCTTTATTCCATGATGTAAGTTCTCGCCATTTTCGGTAAAATAATTATGAAGTGTGTATTACCTATATAAACAAGAAGATCAACTTTTTATTGTTACAATTGTAAATCATAGAAACCTAAACAACAAGAACAATTTGCATGCATTAAATGTGTGCGTCTATAACGAACATATCAATATAGATTTAAATAACAACCAAAAAACATTACAACATTCCGGAAAAATAAAATAAAATATACAAAAGATACCTCAGAAGTCAGTATGTAAGCATGTATATATAATATATACATTTGTAACTCATACCTACAGAAAGTGACAATTCATATAATAATTTCATTGAAATTTAATTATGGAACAATAGTTTTTTCATAAAGCATTAACAATTTTTAGTCACCCCACACATTCAACCAAAGGACATTAGTTCTGATTAGACAACATTATAAAGATTATAACATTATTATCATAAACAATAAAATTGTTTATATAATAAGTTTTTTTTTCAACTTTGAAATTTGATACATTACAAATGTTAAAGTCGTAATGCTCAAGTTGTATTTAAAACAAAACCCAAGGTTTTGACAAATTATTCACAACTCAAAACTTTTGTCCCTCAGTATATAAATTTTTAATGTTTAAAATTACAACATATATTTCCAGCATATATTTTAGCATGCAGAAATATTAAACGACTGAAAAAAGAAACCAACCAATGTTACCATGCAAAATTAAGTAGCCCTGAAAATAAAGCAAATGAAACACTAATTCATGCACGTTTATTCACTTATGTACCAAACAAGATATATTAGAGTATTATAATATTACCACTTAACATATATATAGTGATAGTTAACCATGCACGATCCAAATATCTGATGAGGAAATTAATATCTGATGAAGAAATTAATCTTTACAAGATTTACAAGTTAATAGATACTTGTCTAATGTAACAACACCATGCATATATGGTACCTTCTCTGAAAAATCACGTAATTCTTTATTTCTTTCCAACCTAAACTTTAATCTATCTTTGTCATATTGTCCCATATAGTTAACAAGAGGTGTCTCAGAGTCTGCTACATGAGGCATCAAATTCTCTTTCACAGTAACACGTGGTGTCCAATGTTTCTCCTGAACAAACCCAAAATACCACAAAGTATGACAAAATTATTACTTTCACAAAACATTTTATTCAGATTCATCATTTTCAAAGTTTTACATTATATTAACAAATAATATCAGAAAAATTGTTGACATTTTTTATAATTTAATAAAATTTGACAAAATAAGGTAACAGGGTCTGGCAATAAAACACTTAGGCAAAGCATCAATGAGTACAAAAATGATGTGATAGTTTTACATGTAATGTTTTGATTCGTTCATACAGTCCTAGTACCTGTTCATGAACTTGTTCTTCCATATCCTTTTTTCTTTGTGCCCTCATTTTATTCTTTGTTTCTGTTTCATACAATCCAAGCGAATTAACTATCGGGGTTTCTTCTCTCGCAATGGTTGGAGCAGTGTTTACATAGGTTCTTCTGTGAGTATCTTCTGCTTTTACCTAATGGCATTTGCGTTAACGATATATTACAGAACTATAATACTACTATTGTACCTGCGGACAAAGCACCTTTCAAAAAAATCTATTTTCTTTGTGTAGTAATCAATATTTCATTCATGTCTACTTAAAAAAATACATATTTCTGATGACTGTGAGCATGCACTTAACAGTATAAAATTCATGTTAAAGCTTTTATGTCAAGCGTATATCATTTCATATACCTGGTCCATATGATGACGGAAATCCTTCCTCCTGTCGTCTTTTAGCTTTTTTCTGTAATCTTCATATCTTCCAAGAACGTTGATCATAGGATTGAAATATTCATATCTACTTTGCAAAGGTTCAGCAGGTGCACTAGGTGGGGTCAAGTCAAGACCCATCTTTTGTTAAATGTGTTAAAACGAGAATGTATCACAATCTTTTTAAATATGATGTATGTAAATATAGACGCAACACATAGAGTTCAAAAATAATAAACAACAACAACAAAATAAAACGTCAACAAAATGAATAAGTAGTGAAGAATATGCTTAACAAATAAGTTCAACAATTATCATTTTAATTTAATTGAATGACAAAACAACATTTTTTAAATGGATCGATAGCTTGATTTATATGACTAATTTTTAAACATGTAACAATTTCACCAAAGAGATTTTCAAAAATACATCTATGTTATTTGTATAAAAATGAATGCAATATATATGTTTTAAAAACATCATAACTTTCTATATGCATGCTAAAATATATTTAAGCTTTACAATACATTATTGTTACTTTAGCAGAAAAACAAAATATTAGCATTATTTTAATGGGTTATTCCAGCATAGACAAAACAATCAAAAACTAAAATAAACATTGTTACAATTTACATTTGGTTTAACTTAATAAAATATATTTACACCAATTACCTTTTGTTATTTCTAAGTAACTAAATCGAATAATACATGGTCAGATGAGATGCTTAAAATAATGTGCTGATAGCTGCATGCTTTCATAGCTAATAGCTAAAACAAAAACAAAGTTAAAATCGTAAGTTAATTTAAGAACTATGCTAAGTTATGCTCTAACTTGATGCCAGGCCCTGTTACCTCTCGCCTCTTCCTCATTGTATCATTGTAATCTCTTTTTCTTTCCTCATCATACATTTGTCGTACATTATCATATTCCCCGTTTCTTACTAATAAACCATCTTGGCCTTCAGGCTCAGGCCAATTACGCCTAGTTGGAGCTTTTATCTAATAGAATGTTACAAAATATTAAAACTTAAAAGTTTAAGAAATTCTCTGTAAAAATATTTTTTCATAATGACACTTTATCATTTTGAATACCAAGACGCAATGCATAAAATAAATTCTTACAAATTCCGCATTAACAGGTAATTTTTTTTAAAGAAATAAATCAATGATATATCTTTCCTTACTTGTAAACATACTCTTAAAATAAATGTTTAACATGAATGCATAAGTTCTCCTAATATGAACATTTTAAAGTCTTGAAGAAAAAAGAAAGCATCTCATTGACAAAACAACATAAATGACAATATAACCAAAGCAATATTACATAAATAATCATACAAAAATATACCAGGTTAAAAAAATAATAAGCACCTTGCCTCTAATTAAGGTATTAATGTATATATATTATTACTATAACTGATGATCTGCGTCATGCAATGTTAACCTTAACCAACACAAACTGATGAAAAAGGTAGGAAACAGCAACACAAGGGCAGGAAGAAAAAAGATATCTACGTGCAAAAACTGTATAGATGCATATAGATGACTTTAGTTTTGCCCATCAAACAATGTATTAACACAGCAACAGGCTGTACCTGACTTATATATTGATTATAATCTTCCCTTCTTTCTGCACGTAGTTCACGCTTTTTTAACTGTACTTCATCATCTCCTTTTAATTCAAGAACTCCGGTCTCATCAAAATTCCAGTTTCTATTACGCTTCTCTGATTGTTTCTGAAGTACCCATAAAGTAAACATTTCTTTTGGGAACACTCTTTAATAACATTATTTATTACACTTTTGCTAAATATATCTTCAATCTGAAAACAAGACAATCTTATTTCATAAAGCATTAAATATATATGTATAAAATAACAATGTCTGCAAAGAAAACAACACAAAAAGATTGCAAGAAGCATCTCTATTACTACTTTATGAAAACCTGAAAGAAAAACAGATCTAAGATCTATTAAAGATTGAAAGTAAAGACATTCAACCAAGTGTAATGTTAGTAACTCCCCATACATGAAAAGGAAAAATAACTGCTAAGGTAAACAAGTAAACATTATACAATAAAAAATTATTTGGAAAAATATTATAAATTTTGTTAATTTGATATATATGTGCAATAAATTCAAAAAAAAATAAAACACAAACAAACTCTTTGTGTTTTGTTAGTATGGCTGAAAAGGCAAGAGTGACATAGGAAAACCTTTATACAGCTAAGGAAAAACGAACCCTTATCCGTAGAAATAAAAAATTCGCGCAATACGGTGACATGAATTACCGTTTCTCTAAGTTGGTTATATTCCGAATTTCTCTGCTCACGCAGAAATTTTCTCCAAGCTTCATGATGATGTTGCCCTATTGGCAAACCGGAATCGGCATCAGTTGGTATATCTATAGACTTTGAACGGGGAGGTTCTTGCTGTTTGAGAAAAGAAATATATTAGAGTGGTATATGCTAGAAACAACACGTAAATATTTCCTTAATTTTTACTGTTGTTAAAACATAAATAAAGATCTATGTTCCGAAGTTAAGAGTACCAGTATCGAAGGACAAACTTCAATTAAGAACAAAGCCCAGAAAAAATCTAAGACATAAACAGCTGTATAATATTGGAAGGAAACTGAAAACACTGAAATCTTAGCAATTCCTTGGGGTGAAAATGTATTAATATTGATATTTTTAAATATAAATTAAGTTAAAGATATATAAGGACTCAATCAAACCGAGTTTGCAATTTTCATATAATTTTATTGTGGTTATTGTTTCCGAGGGATCATCCTATATCCAGATTTTTTTCACTCACACTTCCGAAAATGTAACATATCTATTACATTAAACTAAAAATTTTACTCATTCATTAAAAGAACAGGATACTACATATATGGCATCAGTTTTTTCTCTCACAATTTGAGGGTTGTAATTTCCAGGCTTCACATCAGTATTGTTTACCTCCTTCATAAACTGATGGTAATCATTTCTTCTCTCGTCGTCTAACATTTTTCTTTTCTCTTCATGCTCCAATTCGTTTCCATAGTAAAATGAAGACTTTGGTTGTGTTGGTTTTTCTGGTTGACTCCTGGAACTTCTAAATGTCTTGTTCCCACCGTATTTCTATATATGTACAATATATAGTAGTAGTTACTAAACATTAATACTAATGTTTTCAAGTTTCCTATTCGTTTGATATTGAACTATCCCAAACAATAGGCACAAATATATAGATGCACATTTCAAAAGGATATAGTCTGAGAACTATTTTGTAACTCAACAACAAAAAGAAAGAAAATAGATCATAACCCATTCCAAAAAAATAAAGAAACACCTCTACATGCTGATTATACAACAGCTTTAATTCAATAGTCTAGTTTGAATAAAATGAATAAGTCTTCAATCACATTGTTTACACATTATTTTTTATGAAACCACTATTGTTACAAATATAAATTTCCATTATCATTATCAAATGAACTTAAATTGTCACTTAACGATAATTTTGTTATACTGGTTAAATATTTGAAATATCACCTTTAACCAACATATCGTCCTTTAATGAATAACGTCAATAATTTTAGTAAAAATATAATTAGTAGTAAGTGCACAATGAGTTTATACAAAATTGTGACAATGATCGGCAGAATAAAATCTAATTTTAAAATCATAACAAGAAAACCCTAACAACATCAAAACAACCCAATCTGACCTTTGTATCTGTATACAAAAGTAGTAACACACACAACACACACACACACACTGTTGTCTACTCAAATGGCTGACAAACATCTGCTTGACAGCATAAATCAAAATTGTGTCCTATCTGAAACGTCTCTAGCAACAACCAACAAAAGAAAAAACCTATGAAAACAGAAAAGGTGCTGTAATGTCAAAATCACCAATGATCCCTAGCAATAGTTGTGCATCAACGTGTTGTACCTTCTGTAAGAAATCATTGTATTCTCTATTTCTCTGATGCTCCATTGCTCTATACATAGGGTCATAATGTTGTTGTCCTATAGGTAAACCTTGTAAACTTGGAGGTGTTGCAACTTTTGTACGAAATGTATGCTGAAAACGTTGTAACACATGATCATTTCAACAATGGTCCTAAGGCTGCTATTGTTCACAAACTTAAATAACCAGTAATCATGAACAAAACAATCTGAATTTAGAGTACTGGTAACAATGATGAATTGACAGGTATATATTACTTCAATAGATTATTATAAAAATAGTTATTTGCTATTGCATTTGAAAAATGATGGTATCTGATGAAAATGAAATGGACAAAAGAATGAAAAACAATGACAAATGACAGAAGTGGGACACAAAATGATAAGGAAGCAATGATGCTATTGTGAAACCCGGTTTTCGTACCTTTCCTAATTTTCCTTTTTCAAGAAGTTCATTATATTCAGCATTTCTTTGTTTTTCAAAAAATGGCCTTTCTTCGTCATATTGCCCAACTGGAAGACTAACTTTGGTAGCTCGAGGTGTAATGCCAGTTTTCTTTAAGGGAGGCAACTATTGGATAGAAATTACTCATACATGATAAGCTTCCTATAGAGAGAAGTAAATTCTAGCAACCATTTTTCAAATGTTTCAGAGAGAAAACCACAAGTATAACAGAAGCACTTCACAGCAGATGAAAAACACACAAAATGTGTTTGAAAAAGGTTTTACTTTTTAATAACTTTTACTTTGACTTTTCATTTATTTTCAGAAAAAGATACACGAGTCTTATATCCGGAAAATATATTGATCACCTTTTGTATCTGTAGTGAGATACAACATGGCTAAATTGTTTGGTTTTACAGAACCTGTTCATGGATGGCAGTGTTTAACACAAATTATCATAAACGACAAATCTCTTTGACAACGACAGGAGATGACAAATTAAGAATCTGCTAACAAATTAAATTGTTAAAGAGAAAATGTTACTGTCTGATATGTCAACCTCCAACAATCTATACCAAAGTAATAACATGTTAGTTAATGTAATTGATATCAAGGTAAATCACGGAAAAAAAGAACTGTCCGATGTACAGTCTGTCTCACAATTTTCAGCTCTAGGTAGTAAAACAATATCCACATAGCAATATAGAATAACACAGTAAAAACACATGCCTCAGTTAATGCCTTGAATGTGACCTACAATAATGACTCTAAAAACATAAAAAATATTAAGATTCATATAAACTGAACTTTGTGCAACCCCTAGCCAACATTTGTATTTTCACAAATAGTTCAAGGAAGTCATAAAGCAAGAGCTATAAGTCCCTATAAGTCCTGGACAGTTACTACAAGTATAACCTGGAGGAAACATTTTAAGTTTCAGAGAAATATTTCAAGCAGTTAAGGAGATTTAGGTAGTTATACATGAATTTCATACAAAGTCTTATATCAAAACCAGTATCACTACAAGTAAAATGGTTTCCTGCGGTGAACATTTTAATGATATAAATATATTTCGGGGGGTAGATAAACGTTTGTATCAGGAATATAGTTGACAATTGAATAAACGATCAATATAGATGAAGCTAGGTCTTGGGAGACTGGTGACCGTTGAAGACTATAAAACAATTATTTCTTTTTAAGAAAATGATTTAATAGGCCTACCATTTTATGAATAATTCCGAGCAAAAAATAAATAAAGTAAACACACAACTTCACGCAAAAAATATCTCTATTTATTATGGCAGATGCCACTACGAATATTTTAATTTTGTAGATTTTCAGTATAAACAATTTATTGTTTGTAAAATTTGAGATAGATATTAAAGAAACATTGATAATTTTCAAACACATCATTCAAGTTTTTCCACCTTAAACGGTAAAATAATTATAGAAAATTATAAATATCACGTAATATTTTTTTATTCTTAATTATGTGTAATTCGGACTAATTCCCTACAGGTAAATCCGTAACGTACCGGCAAACGGTATTTAGCTAGGTTTTCGAAAAGGTCAATTAACCAATCATGTACGGTTTACAGATCACATGCTCCTCCATGCACCGAAACAGGTCAAGTGCTCCTCCATGCCTCAAAAGTTAAACGCGTACCAATACCCTGCGGTCTCCGGACCGCAGACCGCAGGGAATAAGAAGGATCTTCCAATTAATATTTAGGTAGTCTAGCTAAGAATGGAGTTTTAGATCTTAAACATTACATTATATCATTGATATCAATATTTCATATATCAGATTGATTGACTGTAAGTCCAAAATACCCCCATAAAATTTTTGACATGAATTTTGTGTATGAATACATTTTAAACTGTGTACAAAGAACCAATAGTGCAAACTAAAATCAAATAAAAATGTGTAACTATTTCCATAGCCAGAGCAGCTTTTCAAATGAATTATTTGCTTTGTAAAACGTTAAATTTACAAATTTAAAACATTTATCAAAAAAGAAGTAACAATATACCAAAGAAAAAAGTGACAATATACCAAAAAAAAAATAAGTAAAAAAAGCAGACAATGTATAACCAAATATCTTCTTGTGTAAACCAAACAACCATAAAACTATCTGCTACATGACAGTAAACACTTGTACCTTTTCCTTCACACTGTTGTATTCCTTATTTCTTTGTTTGACAAGGAAAGGTCGCATCTCATCATACTGGCCTACAGGTAATGACAGTTTGCTTGGTGTAGCTGGTGGAGACCGGAGGGGAACTGATGAAGCCTTGGGATATGGTGCTGCCATCTGGTGATGCATAGGTTCTTGATTATGATATTCATGGTCACTCCCATATGGTGGATGACCATTGTGTTCTTCGAAACCTTTTGTTTGGGTATGGTTTGGCAATTGCTCATGATTTGATAATCTTCCCTGAATATTTGGCTCTCTTCTTTGGTTTGGCGTGTCCTCTCGAGATAGTACATGACTCATCTGGTCAGATCTGTGCTGTTGCCTTACCCTAACCGGACTTGGTGTTTGACGGACATTTCTAAATGGGCTAGAAGGTGGTTGAAATGTTGAACCACATGTTGTTTTTGGTGCTGAGTTACCATCTCTTGAAAATCTTCTTTGTTCTTCTTCCTTCATAAGGAAAAGAAACGCATAGCTGCAGTAACATTAATACCAAATAACTTAAACCACTGACATTCTTTTTGATTGAGAGATTCCTGAAAGTTTTCATATCTGTAAACATGAAAGGTTAGACAATCATCATAAATAGAGCAAAAAATGCCTGAAATAATGACTTACTTCTATAGAGTATATAGCATCATTGATCCCATCACTTTGTGTAAAAGAAACATGTATCGATGCAGGTGGAAAATGGTAAAAATGCATGTTTAGTGATAAATGAATGAATTCTAATGACCTACATGATCCATATATTAACATGACAAATTAATAGTCACACCTTAATCTTAGGACACCCAGAACGTAAAAATAACAGCAACAAAAATGAATGTGAACAAGCACCAACAAAAGGAATTTCACAGAGGCTTAACCTATGTTTATCTTGTATTTATTGAATTTTCAGAATAACTTTTAAAAACCACTAAACTGCCATAAGAAAACTGTGAGGGTACTGGAGAAACAATTAAAACGGAAAAAGCAAAGCAATTGACAGAAACAGGGTGACCTTAGAAAATGTTTACTAATGAAAGTAACAGTTAAATGATGCCTATTTGCAACTGAGCCAAATTTGTGATAACATATATTTAGAAATTAACAATATAACAAAGTTCCAATCTTGTAGCAAATCTCGTTAAGATCTCCAAAATTGGACCACTACTTAAGATATTTTATAAATCAAACATCAACTTCCATACATCTCAGTGGCAGTTCACATGATGTAAATAAATCATTTTGACAACATGGGCATCAAATGGATTTATGCTAAGCCTAATTTTTCCAGATACCATTTTCATTCACATATTTAATTATACTATTTATTACAACAAAAATGGCTCAATGCTTTATATAATGCCAGAAAAAGATGGATGTATATAATGTTTTGTGGTTTGGAATGTGATTGTTACATGAAGCACTGTTATACTCCTGTGGGATATTGGGTGAAATTACCTTCTTTAAATATTCATTATAATCTTTATTTCTTTGTTTTTCTAACCACTCTTGTTTTTCTCGATGATAACTAACATCAATATTAAGACCTTGTGGGCCATCCACCTGTTTTGGTACTCTGGGTGAGTTTTGCTATGGCAAAGAGAAAAGTAATATCTTTAACAGTTCTCTCACAAAAATAAGACACACACAAATTATTTGGACAAACTTATACTATTTCAAAATACACAATTATTTATCAAAGTAATATACTTGTTTTACATTGAAAACTTTGACATCTAATGAAAAGTTAACCAAATCAATTAAATCATAGTTAAGTACAATTGCATGGCAACAATCTAAGCAACTAGTAGCAACAAAATATTGATAAGAAAAGTACAATCTACATTAGAAGATGACAACCTTCATGATGAATTTATACTGCAAGGCTCTAAAAACTGATCAAGGAATAGTGAGTGAGATATAGTAAATGAAGAAAAGAAAACACCCCATCAATGCTACAAACAATAACTACTAGACAATTGCAATCAATACATCATTAATGTATGGCATATTAGATGATGAAGACAGTTACGGTAATTCTTTAATAATGACAACTGGCGTGGGAAAGCATTTCAACATATCTTTTTACAACCGTACAATATAATTGTTATCAGCATCAACAATCTTATTGAAAGCAGGTAAATGAAAAGAAATCAGATTGTCATTATATGTTGATTACCTGGAATTTGGAATTAAGCTGTATAGATGACACTATATGCAGGATGTGCATAATGAACTAAGCCAAAACGTGAGTCAGTATGAAGCCAAACACTGAAGTTGTATTGCCATTGACTGAATGATTGATGCTTAAAGAAATAAGGTTTCATCGATCAAAATAGGTATTTATCTCAACTTTCTATGGCACTATAAGGTGTACCATTTACTTTTAACATTTAACTATTGAAAAGTCAAAAATTCATAGCATCTAGGATGGAATAGCCCATAGAAGATACAACACTTTTCTTGCTATAGTATAGTTGCCTGGCATGAAGCTATTAAAACAATAAAGGTGTCTATGCAAAATGCAAGCACACAGATAATAAGAATGTAACTCTAATTTCAAGTATGATATTTCTTTTTTTATGAAAGTCAGATACAGAATGCAAAGCTGTTGACAATAATGAATGACAATCCAAAACAACCTTATACCTTGTAAATAATTGCTATAACTTTAGGCATTCAGTGTTTAGCTTCAAAAAAGAGAAATATTTGGCCAAACACACTATATAACGCTTTGCATATAAGTTGGCAAAGTGCTACCTTCTCCAATAATTCATTGTATTCTTTATTTCTTTCTGCTTCAAGGTGAAGACGCATTGGTTCATATTTATACTGTCCAAGAGGTAGGCCCTGTGCATCCTTGTTAGGCTGGTATTGCTGGGTGAGTTAACAGATTAACAGATATAAACACATAAGTGATAAACATAGACCTCACAATCCAGTACAGTGCATAATCAACTTAAGATAGTGTTTTGAAAATATGCATAACTACAAGCTACCATAACCTTTCAGCTTTAAATTAACAAACATCTGTTTCATATAATTAAAAGTGCTTATGGAAAAGTTCAAATGTTTTCACAACATTTTGCCTTAAATAAGACAAGTTAATATATAATTGATGATTAAGATTTTATAATATTAGAGAAGCTATTAAGAAATATTGTCAGTATGAAAGGATACAACTACAACTTATATGTTACAAATAAAAAGGGCAAATCTGATAGATAATCAACATAAAATTATATATGCTTGAAAAATATTTTTATAATAAAAACAAAGTATTCTTATATATATATCTGACTTGTATTTTAAAAGTCATTATGTACAAGATTCAAAATATTTTTTTCACACTGTGCAGTACTGCTTTAATTCTACAATATACAAATTTACTGAAAACATATTTATTTAAGATAAAAACTTAAGAAATTCATTATGTAGTATGTCCATATTTTTAGCAGGAAAGCTGAAATTAAAGAAAGCTATAGAGATTTCTGCCACCAGATGAATAAACTGTCCCTAAATCAAAATGCACAGAAAAAATTAAGTGAACATTTTAATCATTATCAGAATTCATATACTCTGCCAAGTACCTCCTTTGCAATTTCATTCCATTCATTATTTCTCTCCACTTCCAATAGCAATCTCCTAGGCTCATATTTGTATTGTCCTATAGGGAGCCCGATGCTATTTTTTGGTGGCATGAAACGCTGCGTGTAAATACATCCTTACATAAAATAATCTTAACTATACAAATCAAATAAAAAACTAATTTGATATCAGGAAATCCTGAAATTATCAAATTTTTCTAAGATTTTATAACATATTAAATAAAGGTACAGCAGCTAATTAAACATGGCACAAAATATTTTAGTTACAAAACAAACATTCAAAGTTTATAAGCTTGAAATGTTTCACTATATTTATACTAACAAATTCTCTGCTTTGAACTGAAACTGTAAGATAACTAAACTGGAGTTGATACGTTGTTTTATTATCTACCAATTTACCTGTATCATTTTTACGTTTGACAAATGAAACCATATTTGAAACTATACAAGCTAAACTTAATACAATCTACATATTTATTTGGTTGGGGTTTACATCACATAAATACAGTATAGGTCATATAGCAACTTTCTAGCTTTACTGGCAGAGAAAGATCTCAGATGCCCTTCTGTTCATTATTTCAGGCATAAACAGGCACCTGAGTAGCACCATTCCATAAGATTGCTGTCGGGGATTCAAACCCACAGCAGTGAGAGCAAGTGCTTTGAAGACTAAGTAAATTACTTTACTCTTTCAACTTAAATAAATAGTATAACATCAGTAGAAATGTTTGACATACAATAAAACATATACATGCTCCTCTCATGCATAATTGCAATATTACTTGGAAATCTAAAGATTTCCATGGTTGCATTTATCCATGAAAATAAGGAACTTTTTCTTTGCTAGTATCACAGACTAAGATTCACAGAACTGGGAATTAGAAAATTAAAAACTTCACAGAAATTTCTAATTTTCTAAAATCTACTTTACAGTAATTTGATACCAATAAAACAAAGTAATTTAATCTACAACACTTGAAATAAGAAGATAAATTTGTGTGTAAATTACCTTGGATAAAAACTCGGAGTACTCTTTTTCCTGTTTTTTCTTCAGTTCTTTCTGGAATTTTTCGTAGTCATCGGAGCTGTAGAATGGATTTTTCACAATTTCAGCAGGCTTACCACCGTGTTGTTGCTGGAATACTTCTGATTCATGTTTTCTTTTTTCATCCTAATAAATATTTCAAACAATTTAAAAAAATTGTTGTCAACATAGTGCCCTAGTTCAAGCAAATAAACAAGGTATTCAAATTATAAACAAGGTATTCAAATTATAACCAAGGTATTCAAATTTGTACAAAAGAGTAAAATATAAAAACAATTCTTTTATGGATAGATAAAACATTAGTAAACAAGGGGGCCATTGGCTCCAATGCGCTCACCTGAGTACTAAATGCAATTGATATACGAAAGTGAAGTTACCAGGTCTTAAAAATATACAAAACAGGGTTAATTTTTTTGTGTAGGTAAGAAGTTAAAGTTTTACAACAATACATCAAGAACTTTAAAGTTATGATTAAGGTTAAAGTTTGTGGATGGGAACAGTTTTTACAATATACATATAAGGAAAACCTATGACCCTGGGGCGGGGCCAATTTTGACCCTAGGGCTATAATTTGAACAATCTTGGTAGAGTTTCACAACACAATGCTTCATGCCAAATATCTAACCTCTAGCCTTTGTCAATTCAGAGGAGAAGTTTTTAAATTTTTACTATATACATATAAGGAAAATCTATGACCCCCAGGGTGGGGCCAATTTTGACCCCAGGGCTATAATTTGAACAACTTTGGAAGAGGACCTATAGATGATATTATATACCAAATATCTAAGCTCTAAGCCTTGTACCTTCAAACAAAAAGATTTTTAAGTTTTTACTATATACATATAAGGACAACCTATGACCCCCTGGGGCCGGGCCAATTTTGACCCCCAAGGGTTAAATTTGAACAACTTTGGTAGAGGACCTATAGGTGATATACCATACCAAATATCTAAACTCTAGGCCTTGTACCTTCAGACAAGAAGATTTTTAAAGTTTTTACTATATACATAAAAGGAAAACCTATGACCCCCTGGGACGGGGCCAATTTTGACCACAGGACTATAATTTGAACAACTGTGGTAGAGGACCTATAGGTGATATCATATACCAAATATCAAAGCTCTAGGCCTTGTACTTTCAGACAAGAAGTTTTTTTAAGTTTGCATTTTTTAAACTCCTTTTCTAGCCCCGTGACCTACTTATGCAACAAACCGGAACCATTTCAACAACTTTGGCAGGGGACCACCCAAGGATCATTCCTGTAAAGTTTGGTTACTGTGCAGTCATTGTTTTTTGAGGAGATGTTGTTTAAAGAAATTGTTGACGACACACAATGAGGACGATGGGGGATCACAATAGCTCACCATGAGCACGTTGTGCTCAGGTGAGCTAAAAAAGCATACCATACTTATTGTCTAGTTCTTCAGGAAACATTACCACTTTTACCTACTTTGAAATGGTTCAAAGCTGTAAAGGATATAAATTGCTCAACCTGGGGATTTTCATGATGACTGGCAAAGTGTATAGAAAGATCACTAGGTAAAATAAACACTTAAATATCTCATATTTCTATATTCAAAATGATATATTGTAAATTCTTTTAGTTGTCATATAACATCAACTAGAAAGCTCTATGAATACTATCACAATAAAATTCCTAACATAGCATCTAAAACTTTTGAAATAGCAGCATTCAAGGTTAATATTCATATCTTAGCCTCCAAACAATTTGTACAACTCTATAACAGTAAAGAAAAAAAACTTTAACAATTTTGTTTGAACATAAAATACCTTATGAATTAGGTCCTGGACAAAAAGTATGAACTATTTCATAGGGCAATAACTTATGCAAAAGAGTGTTATTGCACTTTTCCTGACTGATACCTATCTATCTATGATTTTTCAAGTTGTTACCTCCAATATTTTTTTGAGTTGACAAACAAATCAAAAGGTTGTAAAGATGGATAGGCTGATTTCAGTATATTCAGTATAACCCTTTTACAAATTTGTTGTGCATGGGGTATAATTAATGAATTAGTTAAATTTAGTATGATGAAACATGCATTTCCTTCATAAACTTATTACAAACTTCAAATATTCATTGAATAAAGCTACTATGAAGCAAGTAAAACTAATTTAATCTTCTGGCTGCATATAACTGTGTATAATGATTGTAATTCATAAAAAACTAGAAATGTGTCCATAGGACACGGATGCCCCCACACGCCACTGTTCTGTCAATCTTATGACTCTAGGTCAAATATTTTTTGGACTACATGTGCCACAAGTTGAAAACTAAAAATCAACAAAGGGCCATAATGCTGTTAAATTTGGTTGCAGCAAAAATTCCTTCCTTTACTACCATCTACACATTAAGGTTGTTAATCCCTGGAAGTTTAAGCAAAATCTGTCATCCGGTTTAAGAGGAGTTGCGTTCACAAAATTTCTACATAGTATATAATGAAAAAATAAAAAAAGGGCCATAATTCTATTAAATTTGGTTGCAGCAAAAATTCCTTTCTTTACTACCATCTACACATTAGGGTTGTTCACCCCTGGAAGTTCAAGCAAAATCTGCCATCCGGTTTAAGAGGAGTTGCATTCACAAAATTTCTACATAGTATACAGTGAAAAAATCAACAAAGGGCCATAATTCTGTTAAATTTGGTTGCAGCAAAAATTCCTTTCTTTACTACCATCTACACATTAGGGTTGTTCACCCCTGGAAGTTCAAGCAAAATCTGCCATCCGGTTTAAGAGGAGTTGCATTCACAAAATTTCTACATAGTATACAGTGAAAAAATCAACAAAGGGCCATAATTCTGTTAAATTTGGTCGCAGCAAAAATTCCTTCCTTTACTACCATCTACACATTAAGGTTGTTCATCCCTGTAAGTTTAAGCAAAATCTGCCATCCGGTTTAAGAGGAGTTGCGTTCACAAGATTTCGGGACTGACGGACGGACGGACAAGTGCAACGCTATATGCTCCCACATTGTGGGGGCATAAAAAAACTAATAAAAAAATGTAATTACACAAATTTGTGTATTTAAGTTTTTATGCAAGACCTAGGTCCATAATGTGCATTTGTTCTATTAGATTATAATTAAAAGTTGATGGAGTGACTATTATACACAGTTATATACATGTATTTCAATTATAGCATCTAATAATCTAATATCATTTATTTAAGCTTTTATCTTTTATTGCTTTTAAATCTGTTTAAATAGTTTCATTTGCATTAAAAGCCATCACCAAGATGAAAACAAATCAAATGTGCACTATTAGTAAGGTACTATCATCAATGGTCTCCAATACAGAGTTTTACAATCTCTAGAAAAATGGCAAGTTGACAGAAAAATTAATAATTATTAAAAAAGAAATAGGATTCATAAATTTTCAAAAAATGTTCATTTTCAAATTCACCAACTATAGTTTAGTGATATATTTTCAACAGATATGCCAAATGAATTCCTGCATAAATTAATCAAGTGATCACTTGAAAGGGTCTATTGAGTGGAGACCATTTTGATAATAATACATAAAAATTGTGAATTCATTCTTGTCTAGACACTTTTAAATTTACATATCAAATATACTTTTTGGCTCCATCATGTCAATGATAAACACTATACTTCCCATAAACTTTCCTGTACACATGTATATGCACTTATACAATGTACATGTACACATTTCAACAGGTATTTTGAAATTAATTTTAATAAAATATAGGTTCACAAATACGTCCAGACAACCCATTTTTATCTAAGAAGCTAAGAATGCATTTCTCATATGTGATCTTAAATAAAACAGGTAAATTTCTATTTTTATCTTTTTACTGTAAAACCAGAGCATTGCATTTACCAAAGTACAAGAATGAGTTCACAATATTTCTAGAGTGAAAGGTTCACCAACCTTCAGCTTAAGAAAATCATTATATTCTTTTTGTCTTTCTTTACTAGCTTCTCTACGTTTTAAACTAACTTCTTCAGAATCTGTATAGAGCTGTTGTTTCATTCTTCTGGGAGATACCTTGTTTTGTTTTGCTGCATTATCCCTTTTACTGGGAGATTGTTTCCTATCAGCATCCAATGACCTTCTTGACCTTGGTCTTTCTGACTGGTCAGGTCTTCCGTATGTTCCATCAAGACCATCCTCACGTCTTCTATAGGATCTGTGAGCATCACTGGAGAAAGGAGGCCCTTGAAAATCTCGTTTTTGCAGTGGGGACTGGGGTTGACGCATGTAATCATCTGCTGGAGCATAGTCAGGCTGACGCTGGTACCCTTGCTCCGGTACTGGAGGTGGTTGATTAGCATACGAGTTGGTTTTGAACGCCTGTGTAAGTTATTAAAATAGTAGAAACACACAAACCAAAATTAAATAAGGTGAATAGAGGAAGTGCAAGACTTGGAAAATAATATATGTGAACAGAAATTGTGAAAATCAAATAAAATATTCACACAGTGATGTGTAAGAGAAAAGAGATCAGTCTTTAAGAATATACTAAATGAAAAATAGTCCATTGAATACTTTTTGAATATTCCTTGTTTCTATTTATCTAAATCATGTCAGTGTGCAAGGTCTGGAACCAACAATTAGTACTTAGTAAAAATGAGCATTTATTAGAACATTTAGCCTTACAAAATACATTACTGACATGAAAACAATGCTGAAGCAACAAACTTGTCAGATGAACTAATGATCTGTAGGAGTACGAAATCTTATTACCAAGGGGGTGCCTACACCAGGTGGTAATTCATCATCCATCACAGGTCTTTTAAGCCATTCTGGATTGATCGGCTTTTCTGGTGACATTGGAGGTAGATTAGCTGGGGACTGTGGCCTACCTACCATCTCTTCACCTTGAGAAAACTGCTGCCCATTTCTTGATTGCTCAGGTAAAGTTTGTGAAAGTGAGTCAGTCTTAAAGGCCTATTGTGAAAGTTAGAATTATTGTAAGGATATTTAAACATGTTACTGGCAAAGGAATATGCTTTAATGCTTTGTTTTCTCAAAGAATTATGAAAATATTTCTTTTAAATATCAACTTCATATACGGTACCTTAAAAATGCACAAGTCTATGAAAAATCTGGTTTGTGCAAATGCCAAGAAAGGTGTCCTTCATTCATACAAATTATGCTAAAGGCTTCAAGTTTTGTTTGAAAAAAAAACCAAAACCATTTTAATATAAACTATTGATACAAAATATTCAGATCAATGACGAAACAATTTTAAAAGTTTAGCTAACTGTGAAGCTTTGAGAAAACAAATAAATGACATAGAAATTAAAGTGAAGTGACAAAGGTTGTATGAAATTTTTCAAAACAAATAGTCTGGTTTTTAAATGTTTAACAATACAGCATTAGAGAATGTGATCCTTTACCATCGGTGTGCCCATTTCATTTGGTCTTTCAGTATCTTTTGGTGGTATCTTAAGCAATTCACGGTCTACTGGCTTTTCAGGAGACACTGGTTTGTAATTTCTATTTGGTATAGCTAGGTTATACTGATCATCATTTTGAATGATGGTCCTTCCAGGATAGGGTGGTTGTCCATGTGATGGTCGCTCAGGTATAGGTCGTGAGTATGAGTTAGTCTGTAAGGTGAGTTCAAACAAAATTCAGGAAATTCTTGTAAGTAAAGTTATATAAGTAAAGTTAGACCTAGGAAAAAAATTCCTCCAGAAGATATTAAAAACAGAGTTTGATGTCACACAATTAAAATGACAAGAATATAAATAAAAAGGAGTGGAAAATGATGATAAGAGTGTAAGAATGACCAGATACTGTGAAAAATTAAACAAATGCTAGTTTCATGGTAAAAAAAAACAAAACTCATTTGATGTTTAAACAGTGTAATATTGTTACATTGTTTTTATTCAACTGAGATATTATGACAAAAAATCAAAAGTTATGAATAAAACACTTTCATATTTTATTGAGATACTTATGGTGCCAATTAGAAAAATCCTAAATAAGAAGATTAATGCCCTACATCATCTATACAAGTTATGCAAAATAATTTTCTGCCTATATACAATGTATGTATAATCTAAATAGTTTTTATATACCCTTTAACAAAAAAGTTTATATATAATGTGCTAATAGTAAATTTTTTATCACCCAATACTCTTAGAACCCTATTAAAAATGTAAGATATTGTCAGTTGTAAAGAATAGAAACATGCCAGACTCTGTTTGATAAATGACATCAATCCTCTATCTACCAACATGAAGAAACAGCTGGAAGTCAAACAACAGTAACCAAGAAACACAGAAAGATTCAGTCATGAAAACACTAATACAAATATCTACCATTAAAGTCGTCTCACACCAGATATTATTGAAACAGTCTCTCCTGTTATAAACTTTTTCCAAACATTACACAAGTTTAAACTAAAGGAGAAATGCATTAGCTAAAAAGCAGACCTATTATATGCTAGTAGTCTAAAATTAACCAAAATTAAAGAACAGATTTTGGCCTCTACTTCTAGAACACAGATCACAAACACATCGTAATCAAGTAGATCAGCATCAAAGTCTGTCAACAGAGAAATATGTTCAAATATTTAGTATGAAACTTCATACAGAAGCAGAGAGAAGGACTGAAGAACTACAGGAAGCAGCTTGTGGTAGCTATATCACAGGTAAGCTAGGTACACAGGTGCAGAAACAGAAATAATGTTACCATAGGAACATAAGCACTAGATTGATTTGATCTGGATGCCACAGAACTGAGGGAGGTTGGACCTTGTGCTTGCTTTCCTTCATTCCAGAATGCTGGGGTTTGTCTGCTTGACTGAAGATTGCAATTATGGTATATGTACATTGGTCTCTTTACTTACAACAAGAATTAAGATTTCCCGCCACAAACAAATGCATAGATATGAAGAAAATAATGATAATGATGATTTAAAAGTTGTTATTCAACGTGCTTCCATTACCAGGTTACAAGTGAGCAAACATGCAGTTTGAAGGGATTTAAAAGGTTGTTAAATCTAAACAGCAAAAATGTGAAGCATCATAATATATATAACCTTGTTATTTAAACAAGAGAATGCCAAACCTTGTCTGGAGAGCACAGAATGGTATGCTTCTGCAACCAAACAGCCAGTACAGTAAGGGTATGTGACCTTTAAGTACTTTAACAAAACAAAAAACAAAACAAACTCACATCAAACAATATATTAACACAATAGTGAACTTTTACCTCATCCCTGCCTCTACCATAGCTGGGACCAGGTGGTGGTTTGTTGGCAAGAAACTGTGAGGACTGAGCATTTCTATCTATAACTGCCATCTCAGGTTCTTGACGTGCTCTCAAAAACATGTGCTCTTTTTGTTGCTGCAATATAACATAACAGTTTTTACTAAATGACAGTCTATCCATCCTAATAAAGCATTTGAAGAATGACTAGTGTGCATCTTTACTGAGAGATAATACATAAACAAGACAAAACTGTAGTAATAACTTGTATTTTTTCCCTCTCTGAAAGTGTTATTGATAATTTATTACAAAATGTTGTCGAGATAATTTATAGTATTCTAAATATCCTCAAATAATGTATGGTACCAAATACTGACTGAAATGAATAATGTACTCATTATAAAAGCTGATAGTCATGCACAATGATTTTATAAAACTTTTTATCATTGATTTCTTGTATTTTATAGTGTGTATAATGTTACACAGAATGAAACTTGGAAGCTGAAAAATGAAAAACATCTATCAGTAGTTAAATACAGCTAAATGTTTTCTAAAAGCTTGAGGTGCTGGAAAACTAATAAGGACTAATCAGGTAAAACTCTCTGAAGAAACAAATTATTTGTTTTTCAATTGCTTTTAAATGTCAATTCTAAACAAAGACAATCTTTAATCTTCGTAAAGTACTTTAATGTTTAAAGATAAAACTATTTAGCACGAATGACAAATTGTTACAATAATGTCATGGCAAATATGTTTTGATAAATAATTAATTGACTCTAGCTGTGTTTGTAAAGAAACATAAAACATTTGAAAAGAAATTCATGTTTTTCCTTAATTGGAAATTTATAACAGGGGAATACAAATACAGAAATTATGAGATTTGACTGATTACTTTTTAAAGTAGAGTGTGCTCTATATAAAGCTTAAATTTGTAAAAGGAATTGATACTAAACATTGCTTTATATAACAACCATTTAACGTGGGTCCAATAATGAATTTTCAGAAACACCTACATAAAGGTTTAATACAACAGTGACTTGCTAAACACAGTAAACTTGCAGAACAAGTTAATGGAGAGTTTCAAAATGCCCTAAACTGATGATAACATGAGACAATGGCATATATACTTAAGATAATAACATGATAATAGTATCACAACTCTTATAATAAACACCTTTATTTATTATGCTTTCATGAAGCAATATCAGACTAAAAACCTGCGAAGATTTTAAAAAATAATATGCAATACCTCAACATATTCTTTTCTGTGTATAATAATTATATTGTTCAAGTCAACTTTCAAATTTAAAACTTGCTCTTTTCACTCTTACAATGAGAGGTATTTACTTGTTTTGGAGACATGTATCAAAATCATACAGACATATGAAGATACTAGATTAGATTTGGTTTGTTATCAAACTTATCATGTGACAGACATATAAGTTTAGAAACATAGTAGCTACTGGTCGGGGACCACCAACCGGACACTTTTTGAACATTTTTCCATACAGATTTTATAATTTTAAAGCTAGAGATCTGACAATTTTACACACTATAGCTAGGGTCTTCTCCAAACAAGGGACTACTTTATTTTTTTCTGATTACCGTTTACGAAAATTGAAATAAATTTAATAACTTAATTATAGAACAAACATGCAGTTATTGTTAATATAAAAGCAACTGATAGATCACCAACCACTGAACAAATTAAAAAGGCATTTTCGGGGCCGTCTAGGTTTTGGTGGTCTCCAACCAGTACAGATTATAAACATTGCCATGTAAGGATGTCTGTCCCTCACCAACTAACATCCCATTGACATCTTTAAAATAAAATCTTATTAATGAATTTCAGCTATAAAAGTTACCAACCATTTCAAGACAAAGGTTAAATATCTAAAAATGTTGAACATCATCTTGACACCCATTAGAATCCAAAACATATTCTAGGTGAAAGCAACTACAATACATAAAGCTGCGTGCCCAGTATTAAGACAGGTTTCATAACTAAAACATCTTCATATAGGTCTCTGACACAGTTATACAATTCAACCTTGAAATCCCTTTCTCACAGAAAAAAAACAACAACACTATTTATCTAGCAATGAATGGTAGATACATAAAGGAAACCAGTACTATATCAAGCTTTCTACATATAACTTGATACCTTCAACAACTCTTCAGCATATTTCCTTTTATCTCTTGCTTTGTCTTTTTCTACCTCCATGAAAGCTTTATAATTAGGATCATCCCTGGAGGTTTCATTTACATTTTGAGAGGATGGGGAGTGATTTTGTACAGGTATATTCTTTAAATCTCTTCGAAATTTGTCCTTGCTTTCTTTCTGTATGCAATAATTTTAGAAAATAAAATAGGTTTTTTTAATTATTTGTTTTAAAACTATATGTCTAATGCGCTACATGTTTCAATTCTAATGCTTCCTTACTTCAAATGTTACTTAAGAGACCATAAGTAGAATCTGTAATATACTGCAGCCGTGTTATAACGCTCTCCAATATAAGGCTAATCTCGTATAACTCTCATAGACCTTGGCTCCCAAAAAAACAAAACAAATATTTCACCGATCATAATTTTTGTTCATGTATATTGATATCGCCCCTAATCCGCAGTGTCAGTCAAGTGCAATAAACAGTTGTAATTAGGTCCCTCGCGAGCGCAGAAGGTGTGAAATCATACACAGGTTAGCATTAATCCGCTCTTTTGATCATTTTGAACTGTTGATCAGTAAGGTATCAAACTATTTTAAAAATCTCAAAAATGTAGCTGTGACAGCAAAAACCAATAAATTCAGTAAATCACACAAGCGTACAATTAATTTTAATTATTTTCATGATTACACAGTACTCACATCACATCACTGTCCTTATACGGAAATTTATATACATTTGTGGTTTATGTCTTTAATTTGTAAATTTCCTGTTTCTTTTGAACATACTCAGTAACACTTCACAAATTAATATGAAATTACATTAACAATGTTTAGAAAATATACTGATATCCATTGATAGATAAGTAAACATCATTACCGCTAATAAGTGTTATAAGTTTCGGCGGTGGGTGGGGTTATGTGATAATTTTGCGGTAATTATACAATGAGCCTTATAAACAGTTACCAGTTATAATGCAGCCTTGAGACAATGGACACCAACATGAGCGCTATAACAGGGCTCCAGTGTAGTATTATGTTTAATTTATATTTGCAATAAACTATATCAAATAGACAAAAAAATAATAAAAGAGTGGGTAAAAACTAGATAGGTTTTCATTTGTTATAAGTGCGTATCAATATATATGTATCTGAATTCAAAGAGACAATCGTATGTGCCAGGTGTAAAATGAATATAGAAGAATGACAGCTAATTTCAACACAGCGTAACATCTAGCAGCTACTCTCACCTCCTGCATGTAAGGATTTATATCGCGCGGAGATCCCACTAGGGGGCGCTCCTCTTCTCGATATCTCACATATTTTGATGATAAATCAGCCGCATGATCCATTGCTCTCAATTTGAGTTGTGTATATTTTTGCTAAAATGATTTAATATATCACAGTCAGTTTTAATTGATTAATGTTTTTAGCTTCCCAAATAAAACAGCTGATGTATGAGGAGAAAGAAATTATGACCGTTCCACCAGATTTCTTGTACAGTTGCCACAACTATATTGTTGCAAGACTTTACATGAAAATCGAGGTGTTACAATAGTGTAGTAACTAAAAAATTTAGTGGGGATACAACTGTTACATATAAATCCTCCATTTCAAAGAAATAGGTAAAATTTGAATATTTATACATGCATGATACAAACTATCAATGTAAAGTATAATAAAATTAATAAGTTGAATCAATTTTTTGTTTGTTTTAAATTTTGTGGTTTTTAGATTGATTTCAACACTTTTTTGGTCATATCCCAGAGGTCAACCAACCTAACAGGCTTTCCTGGATAACTTACCTCAAGTGACTCACTACTAATTCTACATGATTTCTTTCTTCAGGGGAGAGAGACAAGAGACCATTAGACTTTATGTCTGAGATCAGTTTTTATAGAGATATTTCACCTTGCCCGAAGATCAAACCTGGGACCTCTGTATTACAAATACAATAATCACCCTATTGAGTTAGGCATGTTAATCAATGAAAACACTGGAACTAGTCTATTGAGATACAAACACCAGTGCTATCAACTGATAGAATATTAAATTAATCCACCAGGTATGGGATATCAATTAAAACACCAGTGCTAGGATGTCAAATTAAAACATCAGTGCTTGGATATCAAATTGAAACACCAGTACTTTGATATCAAATTAAAACACCAGTGCTTGGATATCAAATTAAAACACCAGTGCTTTGATATCAAATTAAACCATCAGTGCTTGGATATCAAATTAAAACACCAGTGCTTGGATATCAAATTAAAACACCAGTGATGAAATATCAATGTTGTGTTAGAAAAGAAACATACATTTTCAATATATTGTGTAAAATGCAATTATCCAGGACAAGGACAAAATCACTTATTTTGAATTTTTACCATTTTCATCCTTTATTTGTTATACATGGAAATAATGAATTAATTGCACTGTGAATAAATTAAAACCTATTACACTGCCAAACCAAACTTATTCAAGACCTAACTTATTTTTCATTTATCCATTGTGCATAGTGTAACAATGTGCATCAAACAGCATGCCAGTTAACAATATTAATTAACAATCAATCTAGTTGACTAACCTCATCCAACATTCGTTTATATTCCTGTTTTTTCTGTGGTGCTTGTTCTTTTACTTGTCTATCGTACTGACCGATATTTAACCCACCAGGGGGAGTCACAGGTCTCCCTCGTAATGCCCAGTAACGTTCCTCTTTAGCTTTCTGAAAATTGTAAAAATTGTAAAAATATCATAATATTGTCACAGAAATCTAAACATCCTTCTTATAAAAAAATGTCTCTTGGTATCTAAGAAATAAAATTGTAAAAGATAATTCTAAAACAAATCATAGTACATTGACTATTATAGTAACATTTAGAGTCAGATACAGATCCTTTATACAAACATATTCAGACAACATAAACAATGTTTTATGATCATATAGTCCAAATTTTTAACAAAATTTACGTCAACAATATCCTTCTACTCTTTTACCACCAATTATCCTCCTTTTTAATATAAGCAATGTATATAATTAACTTATAAATCAGTTTTGTTTCTATCAAATCTGTGTCTGAAATTTTTCTTACATAATAAATCAGAAATACAAGTAAAACAATTAAAGACTTTGTCCAATATTGAATAACCTAAATGAGTATAATGTAAATATAAAACATAAGAAAATTAAAGCTCATTCTTATTTTTCATTTTTCTTATGAGTGATTACAATGAAAAGAAAAAGTTTTATGAAAATAACTAAAGATTTTGTAGAAGTGATAGAGCTTTAAGCTAACAAAAATAAATATTTTTTGAAGATATCAATAAAAAGTAACCTTGCAAAATCCACATCTTGAGAAACATAACAATTAAAGAAACAGAATTGTGTACCTTGTTAACTAATAGTAAAGACTAAAGATATATACTTTAACTTCTAAATATAGATATATAATTATAGTGATATCAAGTTACATATCGGGTCAATGGTTCTTTGACATCTAGTGCGGTGTTACTGAAAATTAAGCGTTTGAAACCTATAGCTTGTACCAGTAGTCAGACAAGATGTTACACTAGTGGCTGCTGTGTTCTCCTAAAATCTCACCAATTAACACAATGGACAATTCAAACATGGATATGTCCACTGCACAGTTAGAGTATGGTATGGTTTAATATTTTATGAGGGGAACCTGCTATGATTTTGATAATTCTTCATTAACAGCTCTATAATTACATTGTATTGATCACTAGAATTTGCCACAATTTTCCGACTGATCTAAATGTTATCTTCCTAGCTGTAATTACAAAACCAGGACAAACAAAACATGTTTAGTAATGAGGCCTCAAATATTGACAGTGCTTTATAAGTAATCAATAATAATTAACACGGGATATTAATTACAGTTTTTTGGTGTTCACAGTTCCATGTAGTAACTTTAAAAACAAAAACAAATTCCTCTAGTAATCTATCTACAGGATACAAATCAATACTGTCATGGCTACATCACAATTAATGTAGCAATCAAAAACATGAATCGTGTTCAGTAACAAACAATCAAGTTAATATTTATCAATTAACTTTATCAGGATGAGAGTATTCAACTTTTGATTTACAATACTTAAATAATTAGACAAACATCAGTGTAACAAGGTACTAAAAGGTTAACATTATAAAATATATGAATAAGCAAGAGTAGTTCATTGTAGACAAAAAGTGGAAAGAAAAATAGAGCTACATGTATCACTACATGTGATTTAAAACCCCACCTGTCACCTTAACTATGTGAAAAGTTAGTGGTCTGAAGCCAAATCTGAGCTAAACCTGTACTTTATGATGTTTCATTTGTGTACTAAATTTAAAGTTATTACAATATTTATCATCAAATAATCATGTGTGTGGTTTTTTTAGTTAAAAAAAAATACCATGCTTTTACACATGTATCATTATCTTGAAACTGCTTCTTTTGTAAAAAAATAAGAAAAAAAGGGGTGATAACTATGCCAATTAGTGGTCTGAAAAAAATATTACAATTCATTTCCTTATCAAAGTAATCTCATATCTATGTAGAAATTAGGGATGGCAACTAGTTACTGGTTAATCAGTACTTGATTGAACCTCCAAATATCGGTTAATAAAATTGTTAATACTCCGTACTAATCAGAAGAATGACCGGGTACTCAAGTACTGAAATCGAAGTACTGTTCTCGCTGACTGCCCTAGAATAAACATTAGTGGTCTGAAGCCGAATATTAGCCTGTACTTTTTATGCTACATCTATGTCCCATAAATCACAACAATCCATTGTCTCATGTAAGCGTCCTGATATCATAAAACTGACCAAATGACAGACAAGCTCACTTCTATATAATCTCCTTTAAACTTTATTTGTTGGAGTATAAAGAAGACAATTTATGAAATTTTCAGGTTCTTTAAAAGATGAGATTTTCATTTGTTGTATTAATTAGGGTGACAGTTATAAAGGTACAAATTATTAAGAGGAAGCTGGTTTAGTAAATATAGATGCAGGTTATCAATTGAGCAATGTCACTTGTGTGTGTAACAGTGACACACAAGACTCTACTACAGCTGCTAAACTTTAATATTTTCTTACCAAAATTTTCATGAAGAAAACAATACATACACAATCATATATTGTCAAACACTCATTGACAAGTCAACCCTGGGTAAAAAAAAATTAGCGGGGAAATGAGGAACGGCATTAAAACAAGGTTTGAATTAGGCATGAACAAAAACTTGATTAGTTTTGGATGTGTGGGTAAACAACTGATATACTGTGACATGTTTACCCTCTCTATCATCTTATTATAGTCCTGTTTACGTTCCTCGTTCAACATCTGTCTGTTCTTCTTGTAGTCCATGGGCGTTTTTAGAGGAGCATTTATTGGGTATAAGTTCTTTCCCTTTTTTAGGAAACAGCGATATGTTAATCAATATGAAGAATTATACAGTATACATTATGAGTTGGTATTTCAAACTTTTCTTTATGACAGGCACTTCCCCAGCTAAGTGTCTTATAAAATAATTCATAAATCAAGAAATTGTACCTTTTAAGGACTCAGGAATATACTTAGCGCTTTATGTAATTTAATCAGCATTCTATTTCACCAATATATTGTTAATTACAGTTACAGTAAATAGATATTTTAGGCACATTTCCCTATGCAAATTAAAGAAATAGTATTTTACAGCCATGTAGCTGTTATGCTCAATATTTGTACATAAATTTTAATCCAGATAATAAATACATTGACTTTCAATCTATTTATTTTGCTTGCTTGAACTTCTCTCTTATTTCTTTCACTACAAGCTGAGAACCATTTGCAGACAAAGACATCAATAAATATAGGTGTAGAACTGTTCAAATAAGTATTATAACTGAGAATAGAAATGCAGAAAAGTACAGCGATAAAGTCAATAACATTAAACTTTAAGATTAGCTCTATACTGAAGCAATGCAATAGTATAACACTAGATATACTAAATTAGTAAATATTAAAAATGTGCATAGAAAAAATGAAACTATGCTTGAAGATAATAATAATAACAAAGATATAAAGATAATAAATAGGTGTGTGGAGTATAAAAATGTGTGCCTACATTTTACCTTCTCCAACAATTCATTATATTCTCGTCTACGTTCCTCTTTTAGGAATCTCTGATTCTCCCAATAATCCATATATGGTTTATGAGGGGCATTAATTTGATCAGTGCGCCAATTTCCCTTTTATAGTAAATATACAATTTACATACGATTAATTTCCCACCTCTATATAATTTATATAAAATGAAAGATTAAATTCAATCATTAAATGGAAAATAGTAGACAGTAATATTAAATTATAACCAATTTGTAATCATCTTATCTTCCAAAAAAAGACAATTACTCTAAGAATCCATTTGGAGCATATATCTCTCTCTCTCTCTGTCTCTCTGGTAATTTATTTTAATAATGGTCTACATGATTCAAGAATTTTATCAGATATTACCCAAGAAGAATATGAACAATAATTTTTGACTTAGAATTAAAACTACAATGTACTAAATCAAAATTATGTATAAAACTTGACAAAATTCATTTTTTTTTTTGCATAGAAAGATTTTATAGGATAATTCTTTGGCTAGAAATATATATTATGCAATCATAACAACACAATTGCTATGAATAATATCAGGTGCTTAAATGTTTGACAACTTTTGACAAAACTTAAGTATTATATCCCATAAAGTTGCATTGAACTTTCAAGAGAAATTCAGCTTAAAGTCATTTAACCATTTGTTGTGATATTCTCAGCTACACAGAATTCATTAAAGTCACTTAACCATGACAATTAAAGTAACCAGTCATCAGTAGTTTATGTATTAATACTGGATAAAGATCATTGAAAGTTTTCCTTGTATGGCAATAGTGATAAAGTTCCTAGAAAAGGTAGATAACAATTTGGGTCATGTGCAAGTAATTTCAAGAAGAATCCCAAAAGTAAACTAGAGGATGCTTTTGTAAAAAAGCGCATGTCTCCCCCACTGCTGAGAATAACTGTGAATGGAAACAGGAATGGAAATGGAGATAAGAATCATCCTATGAAGTTTGAGGGTTGTAGGTCTAAAGGAACTCTAGTTATCATCCGGAAAGGAGAAATTAACCAACGGTCGCTGTGACCTTGACCTTTGACCTACTGACCATTAAAACAATAGGGATCATTTGATTAATAAGACCAATCATCCTATGAAGTTTGAGGGTTGTAGGTCAAAAGGAACTCTAGTTATCATCCGGAAATGAGAAATTGACCAACGGTCACTGTGACCTTGACCTTTGACCTACTGACCCCAAAAACAATAGGGATCATCTGCTCTATAAGACCAATCATCCTATGAAGTTTGAGGGCTGTAGGTCAAAAGGAACTCTAGTTATCATCCGGAAACGAGAAATTGACCAACGGTCACTGTGACCTTGACCTTTGAACTACTGACCCAAAAACAATAGGGATCATCTGCTCAATAAGACCAATCATCCTATGAAGTTTGAGGTCTGTAGGTCTAAAGGAACTCTAGTTATCATCCGGAAACGAGAAATTGACCAACGGTCAGTGTGACCTTGACCTTTGACCTACTGACCCCAAAAACAATAGGGATCATCAGCTCTATAAGACCAATCATCCTATGAAGTTTGAGGGCTGTAGGTCAAAAGGAACTCTAGTTATCATCCGGAAACGAGAAATTGACCAACGGTCACTGTGACCTTGACCTTTGAACTACTGACCCCAAAAACAATAGGGATCATCTGCTCAATAAGACCATTCATCCTATGAAGTTTGAGAGCTGTAGGTCAAAAGGAACTCTAGTTATCGTCCGGAAACGAAGAATGGACGGACGGACTGACTGACGGACGGACGGACAGGGCAAAAACAATATGTCTCCCCCCGAGGTGGGGAGACATAATAATCTAGAACATATCCACCACAACCAAACTACAAGTTAACACTATCACCACTTGTGCCTAGACAATACCTCCTCAAGCCTGTCATTATATTCTTTTCTACGTTGTTGATTCAGTATTTTTTGACTCTCTTCATAATCTAACGTTAGTTTTGGGGGTATATGCTCTGCCTGATATGTTCCCTTTCATGGGCAGGATAGAAAGGTTTTTTACATATATAATAAATCAAGTTCATGCAAAATGTTCTACAAAATATATTAATAAAATAATTTTGTATTCTAAGTAATATAGGGAACAGGGAAAATACAATATTTTGAATAAATACAGAATAAAAGTGAGCCATGACCCTAGACCGTTCACCTGAGATCCACGGTTAAAAATACTTTCTTCAATGCATAAGTAAGTCACATTCAAGGTCACTTATGGTCAAACTTTGATTTCATATACTTAAAGGAATGCTTGGTTCAAATTTGACAAATGAAGCTAAAAAAGTTCCTATGTCATCAATTTGTTCGTCAAAGGTAGACAACTGTTTCTGAAAAGATCTTTAAAGTCAAGCTGCTATTTAAGTCAATGTTACAAAAGTAATCCCAGGGCTGAGCTATTTTCACCTCGGGGAATGATTTATCACAAAACTTTTGGAGAGATCAATTCTAAGCCACATAATAAATATTTAACTTCTCGACCATGTTATTTCTCAAACAAAAATTTAAATATCTTTTCCTATACAAGTCTACATAAACCAAGTGACTCCAATGGTTAGGCAAATTTTGTCCCAAGGGGGGATTATTTAAACAAAACCATTAAGCAATGCTTTATATAAAATAACCAGCCACCAGGCCTTATGGTTTCCAACAATAAATTTTTGAAAGAGGTCTATGTACATATACAAGTGGTGATCCATAGAGTATGGCCACTTTTTACTCCAGTGACATTATTTGAACAACATTTGAAGAAGACCACTAGGTGATGCCATAATCCAATTACCAAAGCTGTGAACTTTAGTTTTTGACAGATTTTTTTCTGTAAAGGTTTTGTTTTTTGATCACCATGGTAACCAGAATTCTGTATGGAATGGATTTATCTGTTCAACTTGACAAAGCTTTATGAATACTTCTGCCAGATTTCATCAACATTGGCCCAGTGGTAATGGAGGAGTTGTTTGAAGCATTATGTAACATACATTGTAATTCTGTACATCGGACAATGAGCAATCCTAAAAATAACTCACTCTGGCATTTTGTGCCAGGTGAGTTACAAAAATGGGTGGAAATAGAGCATTTTTATATAGCATGCATGTCACTCAAACTCTTTACATCCCCGATCTTCTTATATATATTCTTTAAAAAGGTTTAATATCAAGGTATGATAAATTGATTATCTCTTAAATAGATCAATATTCATTCAAACATTCTTATTAGTTTTTCATGTAATAAATAATGATAAAGAAATTTACCACAAAAGGCACAAAAAAAAAGATTTTGAATTTGCAACAAAAAAAACTTATATTAAACTTAAGGTATTATCCCAGTGAAATGCATGTATTTTTTTTTTAAATAGAGTCCTAAAGGTTTCCATTTAATACAAGCTACTTATATATACATATATATATGATAATCTAGCAAACCTTATATGGGATATAAAGGTATGAAAAATTTACCATGTAATCTTGATATGCCTTTTTCTCTTCAGCTTTTGCCAGCTCTCCTGCTGCATTATAATCCATCTGTGGTCCCAAAGGCTGGGCAGGTCGGGCCTGAGGGGCGTAACGACGGGCCTCCTGCTTTTGTTGCTCTGCATGTCTTTGCTGAAGATAAAACCTGACAATTTTAGAATAAGATATGGAATACATACATTTGTACCAAGTTTGGGTTCTCATTGTTCAAAATACATGTACTACTAGTATATCACTGTGTTCTTCTGAACATTCTGTTACATCACGAATTAAGTAAAGGTTAATATGATATCAAATCATTATGTCAAAGGTATTATATCTTTTTAATAAGAGTTCTTATACATGGAAAAGTCATGTCTAGTCTCTAAAATTTGAGAAACAGCTGAAATCAAAAAAAAAGAATATTATACGCAGCTTCATCAAATTTAATTTTCTCTTAAATCAGTATTGAACATGTATTTGGTATTTTGAACAAACATTCCCTAAAGGTTGTAAAACAGAATACTGTCATGCAATATAAGGTATAAACAATAAGCATTTAAAGAGCACATTATGTAGTCTGAGTAAATAATTTCTTGAGCTAAACAAATACAATGTACAATTATTTTCAAATCAATTTTAACATTATCATCTATATTGGTTGCTTTTATTACATTATTTATATATACATGTACTTTCTTATTATATTCTTTATTTTGAATATAGAAAATCTAAAGTAAAATCTAAATTATGGTGTTAAGAATGTGTGTAGAATAAAAAAAAATAGAATGATGCTTTTAGTAATCTATTAAAATGCAGAATGAATATTTTTGAAGCAACTGAAACTTAACTAGAAATATGTTGAGGCTATATAGAGAAGACAGCAAAGTTTGAACTTTTTATATCAAACCCATGAATAAATGAATGTGTTCAATGACTACCTGTATATTCATTCTTTTGCCTTTCTCAATATTCATTCATGTAATAGTTCATTAATCCTTAACCTGCTGGAGCCAAATAAGATTTGCCTTGGCAACTGGTTGTTCTGATCAGGCTCTATATTGTTGGCTGACTAATGTCAACATTTTATCTTGATATCAAGGAATGGAAGATGAACAAGTCTATGTTAGATATTAGGTAGGTTAAGGGTTTGAGTTGCTCAATGATGCACAGTAGAATTATACAGTCCTGCTTTGACTTAAACTCAAACTTTCTTGATTCAATTGATTTTTTCTCTAGTGAAATAAAGACACAGAAGAATGGTGTTTAAACTATGGCTTTTGGTCTTGCTGCCTCCTCTTAGTTATTCAATTCTCTAATGATATTAACTTTGGTATACAGGTGTTATTATTTACAAAATAAAATACATCATCTACTGTAGCATAATGCATACAATTGATTGGCTTGTCTTATTACATCTCTAATTAATGACAAGACTAAAATACTTAACACAAATGAGAATGAGTTTCTAAAAAAAAATGTTTTCTTCTTTTTTTGGTTGGGTTTTTATGTCACACTAAAACAGTGAAGGTTGTAAGGCCATCACATGAAAGAACCAACAGCGATTAGACACAAGTGGTTTGAAGACGACAAAGACCTTAACCACTGAGCCATATGTTTCTATAAAACAAGCTAAAAAATAAACTGTGAGAGCTCAAAGCTTCTTAAATCCAACATAACTATCTTGATGAATGTCACATAAATGTCAAATACATGTATATAATATCATTAATTTAAAATTTGCAAAAGTAACATACAGACATAACTATAATATATATTGAAAGCTCAACACATTCGACAGTGAAATATGTGTAACTAGTAGGTAAAAATTACATCAAATAATCACAAACTGTAACAAATTTATTTATAACTGATTCTGGCAGAATACCACTCCCATCCCCAACCCAAAGAAAATTGTACATAATATAACTCCAAATTGTGTTTAACATACTTTTGAAATTCAAGGGATAAATTTTTACCATACTTTCACATTTGTAAACATTAGTTCAAGCAGCAATACATTTTTCACACAAGTTATTAATACAGCACAAGCAAAAATAAATAACCACTCATGTAAATAAATTAATATAATAAATATACACAGCAAACCAAACTGATTATCTGTTAGTGATTGGTAAAGTCAGTCTGAATTACCCAATAAATTCTAATGACTTTACCTGACATATTAGACATATCATACTGACATAACACTGACATAACACTGACAAAACCTTCAGCAATTAACTTTGGTTAGGTTTTAAGTCACATAGACACAGTCAAGGTGTTATGTCTACTTCTCAACAATATACAAGAATTTTATAATGTTAAAATGGAAGATTGATATTAATGCTCATTCATTTCATCTGGTAGAAAAACACTAAACATATTATACAGTTATTGCCTAAACAGTGAATATAGTATTCTGAACCATGTATTTTGCTATAGATTGTGCCAGTGTTTATAAAAGCAAGACTAATAACTCCCCATGTTTTTGTAATTTTTTGTTTGATTCCTCTATCAGTTATAATACAGCAGGGAATTTAGCAAGTGTAAATTATCCCTATCTTTATTACATGGCACCCAAAGTCATGCATATCAAAAAACATTCAATAAACTGTTCTTGCATGATTTTATCTGATAACATAATTATGCTTTCTTCTTCGTTAATATATACCTGCATGCACAGTTTTTATGCAAGAATAATTGTAATAATAAGCAAACATTTTGTCTATTTTTCCCAAAAAATTGATTTTAATAAATCCCAGTAAGTAAATATCTGGTCCTTTACATTCCTAATTCTTCTTTTATCATGATTCAAATCTATCAACATAAAGTCAATTTATGTATAAATTAATCATGGGAATACAATAGAGGTATCAAACAAGTAAATTATTACAACAAATCTTGTATTACATATTCTAGTATCTAAGCAAGGTAGAATAGAAGGGAAAATCTACAATCTATACCTTTTTAAGCATTTCATTATACTCTTTTTGTCTGGCAATATTTTTGTCTTGCCGTTGTCTCTCATACTCTCCTAAACCTGGGAAGCCCTGTTCGGGTGTCCCAACTCTATAATATACAGGCTCCTTAGGCTGGGGACAAAAATACATGTCAATATAACACTAATATTGTAATACTCAACTAAATACAATAATACCTAAACACCAAATGATTGAAGTTGTACATGTATATGGTTACAGAATTCTAATAACAACTATGATGGTATAATAAAACATATGATAATTAAATTAAATGATTATATTCTACATACTAGTAATCAAAATGACAATATGTTTCAGTCTTAAATAGACAAACACAGTACTTTAAAGATATCAAAGAGGGAGGGCTAAAAATTAAATGTTTTCTGAATTTCATTATGGTAGTTAATGATTGATATGAAGGTCATGCTAAGAATCTAAAGAATGCTGTAAATGCAATGATAGAAATCTTATGACACTGTCCTTTTCAAGCCCATTAAAGTTTTGATATCTTATATCTGATTCAATAGTCTCTGATTAAAACAGAGATTGAAAGTTCAATCAGTGAACTTAAAATTGAGACGTGGAAATCAGTATGTTAAATTTCCTCTGAAAAGACCTTTTGGGAATGAAGACACTTACAAGATTATAGTTTGAATATTTCACTAACACAATCTTAGATACTAAGATTATAGTTTGGATATTTCACTAACACAATCTTATTTGTTTGTTTCTTTCTTTGATTGGGTTTTATGTCACACCGACACAGTATATCCTATGGCGACGTTCTACAAGCTTCTGTGAGAAGACTCAGGTGCCCTTCTGGCTATATTTCAGGCACGAACCTGAGTAGATCCCTCGACTAACACAATCTTAGATACTAAGATTTAAACCCACATAGTTTTGATATTCAACGACCTTCACTCGGGCCACAGACGCCCCCAACACAATCTTAGATACTAAGATTATAGTTTGGATATTTCACTAACACAATCTTAGATACTAAGATTATAGTTTTGATATTTTGCTAACACAATCTTAGATACTAAGATTATAGTTTGGATATTTCACTAACACAATCTTAGATACTAAGATTATAGTTTGGATATTTCACTAACACAATCTTAGACCCTAAGATTATAGTTTGGATATTTACACAAACTTGGACAGTAAGATTCTATTATTGATATTTCAATATCACAATCTCGGATTTTGGAAAGTTCTCTATCACAATCCTAGACACTAAGATTTTATTTTGGATATTTTAGTTACACAGACTGGGACATTTTAAATTTTTTACTAACACATTCTTGGACACTAAGAATATATTTTGGATATTTCACTAACACAATATTGTACACTAAGATTATATTTTGGATATTTCATTAACACAATCTTGGACACTAAAATTAAATTTAGGATATTTCACTAACACAATGATATCTACCATACTGATATTACAGAGAGGAAAATAGTGTAAGAAAGTTATGAATGATATATGACATCAAATTACATTACCTACCAATAATACACCAATGTATTTACATGATATCTACTCTATCTTACAATATCCTAGGAACTGGTTATTTTATAAAGCCAAACTTTCCAGGTTATCTATTTTATCATGCACAAAAAAACAGTGTAAACATCTACAATACATGCACAATATTACCTGTTTAGTTCAGTCATGCAAAATACATGTGAGTTTTATAGGGGAAATAAAGGAAATATATGTAACTATGGTTTTTTCCAAGAGAAAAGATTTTTTGACAAAACAAAGAGAATCAAATTATTCCAGATGCATTTAAATAAATTATTCTTCAATTGCTTGAAATGATATAACAGTTATTTTTCATTTCTTTTTTAATGAATTCCCCAAATATGTTAGATTTGAAATTATATATATTATTTCATGCAGCATATCAATTACACAGTCAGTTATAATTAAACAGCTCAAACTATACCTCCTCATAGAGAGCATTTCTCAGGATTCTAGGCTGATTTAAAGAAATATAGCTTAATTTATATAATAGTTTCAAAGTTTATAAAAGATATAGAAATGAACACTTCAAATATCATCAAATGATAAATAAAGTCATGTATAATCTTTAGCCTGTAGGCAGCAACTAATATAATCCATGCAATCAGTGCAGACCAAGATCAGCGGCACATCCCTAGATGTGTATCTACTCATGGTCTGCACTGTTGGCTATTTAGTCAGTACTTATTTTAGAATTTTCCCCTAAAAATGATAAATGATTTTGTCCAGATTGAAAAATGGGCAAGTCCAGATATTTAGCATGGTAAGGATTAAGGCCATCTTAGTTAAGATATTCTAAATTCTGTTGCTGAAACCAAATGATATAAGCTCCCATTTAACAATACCAGAAAACATTCTAGGAAACAAAACTTCACCAAAATTCTTTGTGCATCAACTACCAAACCAATAAATGTGCACTTCAAATTAACAGTAACCTTGAGAACTGAAATGTGCACCTTTTATCTAAATCTATTTTAAGATCACCTCTTTATGTGCATTAAATATCACCTCATTATATTGACTATGATATCTATCAGTCATTTTCTGAATCTCCTCCTCGTAATCAGCCCCTCTTTGAGGACCATAAGGGGGCGGGACTATATGCTTTGCTATAGTATATGGGCGGTCCACACCCTACAAGTTTTAATCATTTACAGTTGTGTTTAAGAAAAACATGTCAAAACTTGCAAAAATGGCAAAAGCATTCCATGTTTTTCAAAGCTACATTATGATTTTTTTTAAATATAAATGTCTATTCTTTATTCGAAAATACAGACCTTTGTCACCTTAAAAGTAATAGAATAATATGCATCAGTCTGTGAGAAACTTTATTGAAAATAAAAAAGAGTCATAGATTTCTTATTTTTGGTAGTGGTTATGCCATACCAACATTATCAAGGTGACTTTCCTTTAATTCAAACTTAATTGATGATCTTATTTCTATTTCAATATTTGACAACAATTATGGTTAAAGGTATACTGATGCTGAATAAAACATTCTTAAGTTATAAATAAAAATACTTGGACTGTATATAAGGAAAAAGAACTTTGTGAGAATAATCAAATAGAAGAAAAAATATAAGCGTACCTTGTCTTGTTGGACAAGCCAATCTTTGTGGCGTTCATCACGCAGAGCTCTTTGTTTATCCTCGTAACCATCACTATTTAAAGGTAAACTCTGCAATGAAATAATATAAGGTATCATACACTGTAAAAATACCATGTAATTTACAAAGTCTGAGAAAAATACTCATAATGTAACAAGGTGAAATTCTCGGTAAAATATCATACAGTAAGTAACAAATTGTAATAATTAAACAATTAGAATTATTATAGTAAATTGATTTCTTGAATGTATAAATGACTAAACATTTATAAGCCTCAAATTGATGTGTTGATCGAATGAAGACTAAAACTAAGCAAAATATAAGTTAAACATAAACATGTACATAGCTTATGTTAACAGGACTTGTTATAATTTTACCTGAAAATAAGTATTAATTTGACTTATGTTTTTAAACCACAAGCACTGTCACTATTTAACAACTACGTTGAATATTAACTTTTTGCAGACAAGAATTAAAAATGCTTAATAATCAAAATATCTACATGCTTATCATGATAATATATTATAAAGTAGTGTAGTAAATCAATTTTTGGTAATTAAGCACAATGCAAAAGAAGAAATTAAGGTGCTTTATCACAGACAGGTTGTATTTAAAGGTATTAATTAACATTCCTGGAATTATGGCAAAAAAAGTTGTGACTCTTGCAAGATATGTGTCATATTAAATAAAAAACATGCAGAAAAGAACAACATTCAATTGGCTTGTGTTTCAAATGTGATTTTATAAAAAAAAATATGAAATTGTTTTACAAAAGTAGTTAAAATCGTACAACATTTAAAGTAAGACAATTACCTCACAGCTAATTTTCCTGACATAAAAAAGCCAAGTGTGATATTAATATAAAAACAAAGTTAAATACATGTAAAAAGAAATCATTTGTTATGTTGTTTTCCTTTGTTATTCTTCAAAACTATGACACTTTAATAAATGAAATTTCTATTCTAGATAACAATGATGTCCCTAGATTGCAATTTGTACCTAAACAATGTACTTTTATCTTTAATTGTGCTGGCAAAGATCTAAACAATTGAGCTTCATATTCTCAATTGCCAATTCTTTCTAAATCTGTGACATTTCATAGAGCATTAAAGCAATACTGGGATTTCAAAATTAACAAAAAAAATGATGTTCAATTGACTACAGTATTTTTACTTTTATATTTTCCTGACATAAAAAAGCCAGGTGCGATATTAATATAAAAACAAAGTGTAGTGATGATAAACTAACACTTTGCTCAGATTTTTTGTATTGTTTGTCTTTTTTATTAAAGGTTGATTGTAAAGTCTGTTATTACATCTTACCTGTCAACACCAGCACTTATTATAATGATAAAAGAAATGAAAGATCATATATATGATATATTAGTTAATACATGTACAAATATTGCATATCATTCTTACAGTTCCACCTCCAAATCTGTCACGTTTAGTGGCCATGTCCTGGTCAAACTTGTATGTATCTATAAATCGGGCAACTTCTGGTTCCCGGTCCATTGCTAACGTCATTGCCATCTTTCACCTGAAATACAAATGACATTACATACTAAGTCATTAAGTCCTGCATATGTGAAGTACTTTTTTGCTAAAACACTGTTTGTAGTGTTTTATCACAAAAACTGACCATAAAAAATTAACAAAGAAAATTTGATTAATTTGATATATTTCCTCAGAGAGTTTGTGTTATCCATCAGTCCTGCCGTGTTTTGCTTCTTTTCACCCAGGCAGAGTCAACGCCCAGATGTTTGCCCCATACTATTTTCAAAGGAACTTAACCAACTCAACATGTTTACCCTGGACTGGTATAACCTTCTATTTCAGTACAGATCAAATATCCACTTATATATTGATGTGTATCAATTAGTTCGTAACTGAAATAACCATTTGATAATCTTTTTCATCCATAGTTTTAAAGGAACAGGAAAGCAATGCAGTCAATGTTGGAGTATAAAATCTGTGAAATTCTACAAAGAGGCACAGTCCAGGCCTTGTGTCTTGCAAGTTGTAAGTCATCAGCACGTTTTTCACTAAATTTTGTAAACAAGAGCTTAAACATCACACAATATAAACTAAATGTCTCCATCTCTTTGACACAGACTGAACACATCAGTAGCCGTCTGTCTTTTGACTGTATTACCACTGTATTATAACATTAAAATTTCGTCTTTTTGGAAAAAAAATACAACAACAGAAAACCAGCAATGATTTACACAGGAATATTATTTATATACAGAAAGCAAACAAGATTGTGTTAACAGGCACCAACAAAAGAAAGCTATTGGGTAAAGGGAATTGTTTTAAAAATTCATATGCTAGATAAACAGAACTAGGAGTTAACAACCCTTTTCGCCACCAAAGCTGTTTCATAAATTGTACAACTATTATATTATTTATGAACAAGAGCTTGAAATATTTGATTTTAAAAACTTCCAGCTTTTGGTAAGAATTTCTTTGGTGATTGGTCCAGATTACTTAAACTATTTTTTCAGTGCAAACAAATGGTAAGACATTGAAATTAAATACAGTATTAATATTTCCTCAGCTACCAGTATATTATTATGCTATACAAGAGCTTTAAGTGTTTACAATATACTGCAATGTTTTGAGAGTATTATAACTGCCTACAACTGGCTTAACCTTATTGGCAGCAAATCAAATATTTTAATATCATCTAAATATAAAATCAATTCATTATTTAACAATTAGGAGTAAATAAATACCACCACTGATTCAATTGGAAATTGATAAACAGTACTTTAACGTCTATGATTTTGACTCAGATCAATTGATTAATATTTCAGTACAGATCAAATATCCACTTGTATATTGATGTGTATCATAATTTGTAATTGAAATAACCATTTAATTATCTTTTTCATCCATTTTAAAGGAATAGGAAAACAAATCTCACAAGCAATGCAGTAAATATTGGAGTATAAAATCTTGTATCCAATTAAACATGTATCTCATCTATTCAAAAATGTTGAATATCATAAATAATTCCAGTCTTTCTTGTCAATACAAAATTGATGTATATCCACATAAATTTAAAAAAAAAAATTATAAGCTGTATGAAAGGGTTTACACACTCTGAAAACATATTCTCACCTACTGAAAAAAAAAACACACAACTATTTCAGGCACTTCAAAAAGGTGTATATAAATCATTAAAAAAATGGTTTATTAAGTCAACATTACAAATTTATCCCATGTTGCCTATTAAAAGAACTAAATTTGGCATTGGTTATTTATATGTGCAGAAGTAAAAATAAACAATAAAATAAGTTAACCTTTATCCTAATAATTACTATGTAAAAAAGGAATCTTTGATCAAACACAAGATAGTTACTATCAGTTCATCAAAGTTATTGTTTATTTTTCCAGCTGTATTGTTTTTACATTATATACTATAAATTTGTGTTAACTAAAGAGATCAAGTTTCACAAGAAGTCATGACTTGAATTTATGAGGGTACAAACATGATAAAGCAATTAATACAGCCAATAATCAAGCATTTACTATATAATGTCCATATTCTAAGATTTTTTTCTTAGATTCATGACAGAAATATCCATATTAAAATCTTTGAATAATGAAAGAATAAAATTCATAACTTAAAGTTAAGAGTGCAAAATGTGATGTTACTGGTTTATTCTTACGTCGTCTAAAGCCATAATATTAAATCAGACTGCCTCCAGATAAGTAAATATATTTTCAAAAATTCAAACCAAACTTAAAATATGTTATAAGGAATGTATAAATGTTCACAATCTATGTCACTGACACATAAAGTTAATACGACAAAACATAATATGACAAAATTAATGAATTTCATATTAAAATAATTGAAACGTTATTTGAATCGATTTCAATGATACTTAATTTAAGTTAAAGAAACAGCATTTTCAGTTATAAAATGAAATTATTTATAAATATCATACCTTATAGATAATAGTAATCACTAAGTTTAATATACCAGTATATAGCCAATAAAATTAACTCTAGCACAAGTCAATTAACTTGAATTTGTCAAGAGTTTACATGTTTATTTACATTAGATTTAAAAGACATTGTCATGGCAACAAATCCTAGATGAGTCTTTGATGTCTAAAGTCAATGATAGGTAAATCCTGCATGGATCTTCCACTGTTTACCCTTGTACTTGTGATCTCAGTTGTTAAATCTACTCCTAATCTTTACAGTAAACCCTTTCACCTCCTCTAACATACAGTGCCTAACTTAAAGAACTATATAGATATTTACATGTCCCTACTTAAACAGAAATTTGAAATTTAAATTTTATGGGTTGTACCAAGTTTACCACTCTCTATTTCCATTAAATAAAAAGAAATCATAAAATTAAATATTTGTAAATACACATAAAGAAAGGAATGATATAAACCTAAAACATAAACAGCAAAAAATGTGTGTTTGGTAAGCAGGCAGATCAAGATACTTGTCAGAAAAGGTATTAACCAAACTCTATTATGAAAGAGGAGATTGCTCATGAAAAATTGTTAACAGTTTAAGTATCAACTTGACAGAGTCATGACCTTTGGATGAATATTGGCATGTCATTGTAATATTTAATAAACTTGAAAAATATTTTACATGCAAATAAAGGTTAATCAAGTATACATAAACAAGAAATGTCCAACGACACATATGCCCCCCTTTCTAGCCCTTGACTCACATTATTGGTTATTTTGTTATAGAAACTTGCCATAAACGGGTACATGGAAGTGTTCAGTTATGGAAAAAAGAAAAATATGAAGACTTTGTGATAAATAGCTTTCAAGATAATGAGTGGAAACCATACTAACATTCAAGGACCCTGTGACTTTGACCCCAAAATCAAATGGGGTCACTTACTAGTTATGACCAATCAGTATGTGAAATATGAAGACTTAGTGATGCATAGTAACCAAGATAATAAGTTAAAAACATACTACCATTCTAACATTTAAGGCACCTGTGACCTTGACCTTTGCCTAGTGACCCCAAAACCAATAGGGGTCATCTACAAGTTATGACTAATCACTATGTGAAATATGAAAACTTTGTGATAAATACTTTTCAAGATAATCAGCGAAAACCATTCTGACATATAAGGTCTCTATGACCTTGACCTTTGACCCCAAAATCAATAGGGGTCATCTACTAGTTATGACCAATCATTATGTGAAATATAAAGACTTATTGATGCATAGTTTTCAAGATAATAAGCGGAAACCATTCTGACATTAAAGACCCCTGTGACCATGACCTTTGACATTGTGAACCCAAAATCAAAAGGGGCCATCTACTAGTTATGACCAATCACTATGTGAATTATGAAGACTTTGTGATAAATAGTTTTTAAGGTAATCAGCAGAAACCATGTGGTCTACCGATGGACAGACCGACAGACAGACGATAGACCGACATTAGCAAAACAATATACCCCTTCTTCTTCGAAGGGGGGCATAAAAAATACTTGACCTTGAACCCAGTGACCCTAAACTACACCCAAATTAAGAGAAAAGTCCAAGGTATCTAACTACGAAATATTAAAGACATCTATATAGGTAAATTAGTATTGGCTGTACGAAGAAAAGCATGAAAATTATTTAAGCAAGGACAACCTTGACCTTATTCAAACTCAATTTAAAGTTACAGGACCAGCCCAGGTATGTTCCTGCCAAATATGAAAGGCATTGGTCAATGAATAAAGGCTGTAAAGGCGAAAGTGTAAAATTCTAGTTTTAACACCCTTTTACCCAGTGACCCAACTTTAACTTAAAGTAGTGAAGTTTACTTAAGGTGCGTACCTACTAAATATAAAAGACATGAGTAAATAACTAAAGGCTGTATCAAAAAATATGTAAAACTATATTTTTTATATGAGTGACCACAGTGACATTGACAAACTGATCCTTAAGTCAATCTTAAGGTAGAGGACCATTCAATCTATTTTCTTACCAAATATGAAAGATTGGTCAATAAACAAGAGGGCCATGATGGCCCTGAGGTCGCTCACCTGTATATAGGCCCCTGGAGCGGGCCCTGAGTTTAAACCCCAGGGCTTTTATTTGAGCAAACTTGGAAGACACCCATTAGAAGATGTTTCATGATGTTAAGTTTTTACTACACGCATATAATGAAAAACAATGACCTGCCCCCCCCCCCCCCTCTTTGGCAGGGCCAATTTAAACTCAAGGGCTTTTATTTGGACAAACTTGGTAGACACCAACAAAAAGATGTTTCCTGCTTAAAATCTAACCTCTAGCTCATTGGATTTTTTAAAAGAAAATTTTTTAAGTTTTTACTATACACATATAGTTAAAAACAATGACACCTCTGGGGCGGGGCCAGTTTTAACCCCAGGGCTTTTATTTGAACAAACTTGGTAGACACTCACTAGAAGATGTTTCATGCTTAATATCTAAACTCTAGCTATTTGGGGTTTTTTTAAAGAAGATTTTTAAGTTTTTGCTATACACATATAAGGAAAATCAATGACCCCCGGGGCGGGGCCAATTTTGACCCCAGAGCTTTTATTTGAACAAACTTTGTAGACAACCATTAGAACATGTTTCATGCTAAATATCTTAGCTCTAGCTCTTTGTGTTCTTTAAAAGAAGATTTTTTAAGTTTTTACTATATGCATATAGGGAAAATCATAGCCCCCCTGGGGCGGGGCCAATTTTGACCCCAGAGCTTTATTTGAAACAAACTTTGTAGACAACCATTAGAACATGTTTCATGCTAAATATCTTAGCTCTAGCTCTTTGTGTTCTTTAAAAGAAGATTTTTTAAGTTTTTACTATATGCATATAGGGAAAATCATAGCCCCCCTGGGGCGGGGCCAATTTTGACCCCGGGCTTTTATTTGAACAAACTTGTAGACACTCAGCTAGAAGATGTTTCATGCTTAATATCTAAACTCTAGCTATATGGTTTTTCAAAAGAAGTTTTTAAGTTTTTGCTATACACATATAAGGAAAATCAATGACCCCCGGGCGGGGCCAATTTTTGACCCCCGGGCTTTTATTTGAACAAACTTTGTAGACACCCATTAGAACATGTTTCATGCTAAATATCTTAGCTCTAGCTCTTTGGGTTCTTTAAAGGAAGATTTTTTAAGTTTTTACTATATGCATATACGGACAAATCAATGGACCCCCTGGGGCGGGGCCAATTTTGACCCCAGGGCTTTTATTTGAACAAACTTGGTAGACACCCATTAGAACATGTTTCATGCTAAATATCTTAGCTCTAGCTCTATGGGTTCTTTACAAAGAAGATTTTTAAGTTTTTACTATATGCATATAGGGGAAAATCAATGACCCCCTGGGGCGGGGCCAATTTTGACCCAGGGCTTTTTTATTTGAACAAACTTGGTAGACACTCACTAAGAAGATGTTTTATGCCAAATATCTAAGCTCTAGCTCTTTGGGTTTTTAAAAGAAGATATTTAAAGTTTTTTTCTTTTGGTTGCCATGGCAACCAGAGTCTGCATGGAATTAAATTCTTTGAACAATTTTTTAAAGGTTGACCACCAAAGGAAAACATTCCTGTGAAGTTTGGATGAAATTGGCTTAGTGGTTTATGAGGAGATGTCATTTAAAGTAAAAGTTTACGGACAAAGGACGGACAGACGACGGACGAAAAGCAATCACAAAAGCTCACCCTGTCACTTTGTGACAGGTGAGCTAAAAAGGCTACATGAGCAAAATGGTAAAAACCTAAATTTATCAACAGTGACCTTGAGTCGACCCCAGTAATCCCTAAGACCACCCTAATTAGGGGACTGCCAAAGGTGAATTCATAAAAAATATGGAAGACATTGGGCGATAAAAGCAAAAGTATAAACATTTATTTTAGCACTCATGACTTTATGACCTTGAATCCAGTGACCCCAAAAATCATCGAAAAGAGATTACCCCCGTTTTTCTACAACAAAAGGCTGTATGGGGAAAAGAAATAAAAATTTTTTTAGTTTTGGTCCCCAAAATGATCACCCCTTTGGGAAATTTTAAAGGGGGACTTTTGAAAGTATCTACGGGTTAAAAATAAAAGATATTCCCTGAAAAAAATTAAAGTTCCCGGGAGAAACTTAAAAAAAAGATTTTAAAATTTTTGAAAGGTTTAAAACCCATGCTGGGTTTCCTTTTTTTCAAAGGGGATACAAAAGGAAAAAAAAGGGGGAAAAAAAATTTGGCCAAAAAACTTTGTAACTCACTAAATCATGTATTTTGTATTGTAATTTGTGTTTTTAATTGAAAAACCCCAATTGGTAGGGAAAAACTCGGGTTTTAAAATTAAACCCTGGCCAATATTTTTAAAATAACCAAAAAAGGGGGTCTTTTTTTAAAAAAACCCTTTTAAAATGGGAAAATACAGGAATAAAAAAACACCCAAAATTTTGCTTTTTTAAAGGAAAAATTTGGCAGGGGTTTGGACAGAGGAAAAAATTTACTTAATGCCGGGGAAAAAAAACTTTTTACAAAAGAAAAAACAAATGTCCACCTTCAATTAAAATACAAAATTTGTCAATTAGAATCCATGAAAAAATAGACTCAATCTTATGCATTAATTCAATGTAACTATATTGTTTAGGAAGATTACATTTACTTATTCAAATAACAAACAACTCTTAAATAAACATTCCATTCAACTGAACTACTTTAACAATGTTCAAATTTGTCATGTATTGCAGGATTATTCAAAAACCTGAAATCTTATAAATATCATTAATAATCAAGTGCCCTTTTCTTAAAAGTCTTAAAAAATAATATACTTTTATGAGAGCCACTTAAAAATACAAACATTACAAGTAGACATCAAATTTTGCCATGTACTGTCATTAGACTAGAGATGATATTGAAGATCCTAAATGAGCTGCCAGTTTTCCTGTCACTATTTACATTGAACTTGAAACTTGAGTGTTAATGTATGTAATGCAATCAAAAATTGACAACATTGTGATATTTGAGGCATTGTCAGTTGAACTATAGTTCAACAAAGATAGGAAACACATGTACCTAATAAGAATGTTTATATAGCCATTCACTATAAACTATTCAGAATGATAGTCATTAAAATGTTACGAGATTTGAAAATTCAAATTTCTAAACAGCAATATTACATGATTTCCAAAGAAATACAAATAATTTTATTTTAAAAATCTAATCACTTATTATAGTGACTAAAGGGCAATGACCATTTATCTATTGTTACCAAATGAATCTATTGTTTGATAAATGGATGGATGAAGTCATGATAGAATATAGTTATACATTTAAGCTGAATTATACATAACTGTCAAAACGCAGAAAAGTTTGAAAAACTTCAGCATAAATGTATCTATCTAAGAACAGTTTTCAATGATTTTAACTCTAAATATAACACACTATTAAAAAAAGTACATGTAAATATGTCTTCTCTACAGTACATTTATCAAGAATGAAAACTATAGCCAAAGAACTCTTTAAGTGCCTTTACGAAAAATCACCACCACATATAAATGATTAAATTAGTTCAATTTAAATAGTCCAAATACTTTTTTCTCTATCAAAAACATGTAGATATAACAAGGTTTAGAACAATAACATACAGTAAGAAATCTTTAACATTACAGGGCACATACAGTATGAAAATTATAACTGCTTCTACTCAACACAAACTGTATGGCCATCTCTCGAACTGTTTTTGGTCATTTGGGACTGAAATTGATGGGTTGCATTTAAAAAAAAATGACAGAAAAAAAAAGATTGTTTAATAAACCTTGGCTTATTATTTTTATTATTTGTTTCTTAATATATTTTATGGCCAAAAAATATAATATGGCCCATCAGACGCAAACAGGACGTTTCGGCCCCAAACCAAATCGGCCCCTGTCGAAAAATCGGCCCCTGGACGTTTCGGCCCTTTTCCGCGAGACGTTTCGGCCCCACTTTAGTATATTGCTTGATATGTTAAGAAAAACGGTTTGCAATCATCTCATGATAATATTTTTAATTATTATTGTTTTTTAGATAATGATAGATGCTAGATGTAATATAAAACTGATTGAAAAATTGAAACCAAATTATATTAACATGCTATGTACCTGCTATAGATAAGTTATAACTTTCGAAAATAAAGTGTTTGTGCGTATAATTGTTGGAATAATTGCATTATATATAAAATTAAATTAGAGAAATTATTTGCTGGATATTAACTGTGATTTAATACTTACAATCGGATTTTAAGTGTAAATATTATGAAATGTCCGATATAGGTATGCGATACAGGTAGGTCAGTTTTGAATATATTGATTTAGAAAGGATTTCCCAAAAATTTATATATTGCACCGATAGTTCATTTGTTATTGTTTTCGTTTCATCAAACTCGTCACTGTTAAATAGTTGTTGATGATAATTTAATGTCTGTCTCGTGTATTGTTTTGTGTCTTGCTTCTTAATCTTTCAAATTAAATATCATCTATATATGTTGTAAATAATTGTTTGTTTGTGTATTATATTTTTTCAAATAAAGTTAATGTTCTGTTCTGTTTGTATTGATTACTTTTGGAACCCTACTACTATTATAATCTAGTTTTTATACAAAATGATTAAATATATATATTAATTGATTCATTTATTTATTGAAATGCTATTAATATATCGGTTTAAAATACAGTACTTATTCTGGGGCCGATTTGGTAAAGGGCCGAAACGTCCGGGGCCGAAACGTCTTGGGTAGTTTGGGGCCGATACGTCTTGGGGCCGAAACGTCTCGAAATCCATCAGACCATCAACCTTGCAATAATCACCAAAACTGTGTTTAAGTTTCAGCGGCATTGGGCCGCGAACCAGTGCTTATCTCGAAGACTGAAATAATGCTCTTTTCCCAAATTCATTCTTCAGTCCAACTATCCTAGAGTCAACATAATTTCTGTTTATGTAAAAACATACTGTAGGCCCTATGGGCTTTTTTATACATCAAAGTGCATCCAACAATGAACATAAATGTCATTACTTACTGTTGTGAATCTATTGCCTTCTGTTCACTTATAATCTTGATAACAAGATGATATGGTCAAATTAATTAATTAATTTATATCCTTATTACATTGTATCTGTTGTTATACATATAACGTATAATAATTCCCCGCCCACTTTTTAAACCTTAGAGCGTGGTTAGCAACACATGTTTATTGGTAGTTATTTACAACCATGGTAGATGATTTAATGTGTCATGTATTAATTAATATTGTATAATTTTTACCTTATCAATATGAAAATAAAACAATCACAACATAAGTCCACAAAATCAATAGTTATCTAAAATTTCGATTATACTATTTCATTCCTAGTAGAAGATGTCAACATTCGCATCACCGGAAATGATACTGTATTCGAGACGCGCACCTGCAATCAAAGGGGTCTTCTCAAAATAATTAAGTCACGTAGATCTACTATGAAATTAATACGACGCGATTTTGTAGGCCAGGAAAGTAAACCTTAAAGTAATACAATTTGTAATGTTTAGAAATGAAAAAGAGTTAACAGAATCCTTTTAATTCGTTCAATCATGAAAATTTTCATTCTTACAGAAAGTTATTATCACGACGCACCGAAATTTTCTTGTAGAGAATTGAATTTAAGAAAAAGGATCTTTTCCGAAATTTACTTACTGTAGGTCTATAGAACATATAATTTAAGATAAAGACAATTATTTCCTTCTGACATGATTGTTTTTTGAACACTGTCATCTTATTAATTTAGTGTATCAAGCATAGTAATAAGATTGAAAATTTCGGATACAAATTATTCGGATTGTCTGTAAATCGTTTATTAAAATCACCAAATTTATGTTTCATTCATTTTCAAATATTGTAAATTGTCTAAGTTTCAACACAGGCATTGGGCTCATTTGTCTTACCACTTATGGTTATTTTTTGTTGAACAGTCATTTATCATAAATGTAATTTATCTCCTTTGAACAAATTTACTATCAAACACCCATTATTCTTATGTAGTATATATAAGGCATGTAACTCAAAATAATGAATTTCCCATGAATGAAATATATATCCATTTTGCTACGTTTGTACTTATATATTATGAAAATGAAAGGGTATGAAGTTAAAAAGTTGCTTAAGCAGAAATGTAATTGCGGATAAACCACATTGAATTTACCACAGCACAGTTTATAGCCACCTCATCCTTCTTTGGCATGCTGTCAAGCAGTTAACCAGTACTAGTTGCCTTCATTTTTGCAAGGAACTGATAAGTTCTGTTCATGCCAGAGCAAAGGTTCAGTGCAAATCAATCACAACGAAAGTGACCTGCACTACCCGGAATTGAACCTTGGTCATCAATTCACAGTCCAACGCTCTAATTGTTGAGCTAATCGGAAGGCTCTTCAAGTTATATCCCTTGTTTAGATCAGAGCAACAGATAAGGTGCGTATTTGCGTATTTACGCAATTAATTTTATAAAATACGCAATTGATTTTTTAAGAATGCGTATCAAAACCCATTGAAAAAAATAAAATACGCAATTGTCTTAAAAACCCGTGCGTATTGTCATTTTCACCACCGCAAAATTAATCTGTCGTTCGCTCGTAGTTTTGGACAAATTATATCGATATGCATGCTATCCGAATATTTCCGAATCAATGCTAACTAATCAACGGTCTCCGGTCTTCGACGGTCCCGGTATCCAAAGACCGTAAGCCATATCAATTAAGCTAAGACCGTCAATTTGTCTACTCAGGTCGACGGTCTTAACAAACCGGCAGAGACCGTTGATTTTGCGGAGACCGTCATTAAGTAGGTCCCAGCTGTATCAATAGACGCTTTGAGGGCAATATGGCGTCGTACAAAAGGGAAAATGATTTGAAACAAAACAGTCATAAATAACCAAAAATCAGTCAGAAAACGAACATGTTAAAAATATTATGAAATATAACATGAGCATTTTATATAAAAAAATAAAACAATTGTGAAAAGTTCTAGTAAATTGTTCTATTCTATTTTCTTTATAAACCATAAAATTCATATCTTCATAATTGAATACTAGTACCCAATTGATCTTGAAATCATAGGGTATCGAGTTTTGGAATACCCAATTAAATGGAGCCAATACCCAATTCCAAAGGAAATGATGGAGTATTCAGTAATACCCAATTCACTTTTAAAGCTTATCTGTTGCTCTGTAGATTATTATATAGTAAACAGCTTCTCATCATACTGGATCTTAGTGAGTTTAAACACCTGTCATTTCATTTACTATTGAAAATTGGTGCTTATTCTCTTCTGTCCAATTAATTACTAAGTAAAAATTAGAACAAGTGAACCACACATTGCCTTGGTCAGATATTTGATACAAAATAGGGCCATCTATCCAAGAAATCAATCCTCATATATTATTATGGTCATGCACTATCCATTACACTGACATTGTCATCAATATTAACTAATTGTAAATTGCAGCATAAATTGTCCTTAATTAAAAGTTTTGAAATAAATTTTTTGACACTGCTTTAATATGAAATATTTATTTATACTTAATCCAGGTACATCATGTCTGGTCATGGTCACAGTCATGGTGGTTGTGGAGGTCATGATCATGACCATGATCATGTGACTGATGCTGATAGAGCAGCAGCCTACAGTTTATATCTGAAAATAGATACAGAGAAAGTTCAATGTCTGAATGAAGCTGATGACGGGTCTGGAAAACTGGTTTTCAAAGCTTGGGATCAACGCATGGACAAGGAAAAGGTAACTGTTATAAGAATAACAAAAGAGCTTCAATTTGTCAGTAAATCACTAAAGAATAAATGAAACTATAAATGAGAACTATTTTTAAATGTTTGCAAAATACTGTTTTAAGGTTTAAAAATGGCAAACGTGTTTTAAAGTACATTTGTTACCAATTACTATATACATTATTTTATTGAATTGAAATGCACATGTTTGCTTTAAAAATAAACCTTGAGAAAAATGTATGCTTCAACTATGATTAATAAAGAAAATTGGGTTAATTTTTTCAGTTTGTCGAGAGTGACTGTGATGAAGAGTTATTATTTAATATTCCGTAAGTTTAATGTTATAACTATTTCTGATTATTATGTATATTACTGTATACACTGTTTATGCCCCTGACTTCACTGATAATCAGACATATTTTTTCTGTCAGCCTGTCTCTTTGTTTACAGTTACGATAAAAACAGCTTTACAATTGAGCCAGCATGTACAGGCTCACAAATAACATTGACCTTCAAAACAAAATTTTCAAAATGCCAAAAAAATAAATTGTTATTTGTCAACCAAAAGTGACATAAGCCTTAAAATGACATTGAGAAGTAAAATGTAAAAACAAAATTTTCAAAATGCCAAAAATATAAATTGTTTTGTCAACCAAAAGTGACATAAGCCTTTAAATGACATTGAGAAGTAAAAAAAAAAAAAAAAAAAAAAAAAAAAAACCTTACCATAATTATCATTCTGTGTTGTTTATTTATCTCTTTAGCTCCTTTGAGCTTTTGTATAAGAAATGTAGGTCATTAAAATGATAAAATTGAAGTTAATTGACTGATAAAATCTTTATAAACAAAAGTATAAAATGTTTATTTATTAAAATATTTTCTTTATTATCAATAGATTTACTGGTAGTGTAAAGTTAAAAGGAATAATAATCATCGGTGGTGAAGAAGACACACATCCTAATAAAATGAGAGTGTAAGTAATTTATATGCTACAAAATATCTGCTACAACATTTCACTAATTGTTAATAGGAATTGTCAATTGTATCTTTTAGGATTGAGTCATTAAAATCTTACATATTTGACATATATGAATTTCCTGGTGTCTATTAATTTCAATTAGTTCCCCTTCTCTGAGAGGCCAACCACTATCCATGATGTGAAAAACAAAACACATCAGTATTTCTTTGCATGATTTTGTATTTTGTAAATAAAATGGTTTATTATCAATTTTAAGAGTTGTAAAACAGAAAAGGGATTCCAAAACTGCAAAATGTTGCAGGCTCAGTTAAATGGAGCGTGTTCATGGACTGTATTTGTGCAAAATACCATTCATGTCTAGCACAGATGTAAGCAGTATTTTACATTAAACAGGAAAATGGTGAAATTGGAAAATTATCATATACCCTTACCACTTTTGCAACTACATAAAAATGGTACTGCAAGGCCGTGCATATTCTTTAACATGACGTCATTTTCATTATACAAACATAGTATAAAGATGCACTAAATGTTAATGTTACACTATAGGCATGTCAGTGAAAAATGATTCTTTTTCACATTATACAGTCTTCATTTTGGGTATGCCATAAAGAGAATATTTTATTGGTGTAGGTTTATTACTGAATATATTGAACTTGTTGAATAAAACAATTTGATGCTTGCCAGAGGCTCGCATAATATTATTTTATTCAACACATTCAATAAATTTGATACAGTATTGGACCTACACTCATTCAATATACCGGTACTCTATGAATTTGGAAACATTCACAGATGTGTTCAAACTTTTATTTGACTATTACAGGTTTAAGAATCGACCAAATATGACATTTGATGATGCAGCTAGTAAACCTGAACAAGAATTTGAGCTGGCTATAGATCGCAATGGGGAAATAGAATACACTACAAAGTAAGTCTATATAGATTCTTAAAGAGAAAACCTTTACTGATTAGATCAGTTGGCACTGCCGGTTGCAAGTGAGCAGTGCTCAGAGGTGAGCTTTTGTGATGGCAATATGTCTGTCGTTTGTCCACAGTTTCTTTGAACAACATGTCCTTTTAAACCTCTTGGTGGATTTTGACCAGACTTCACAGGAATGATCCTAAGGATACCCTCTACAAATATGTAAATGGATCCAGTGTGATGCACTGTGTAAGTAAGTCACAAGAACTAAAAATAAACTTTTCAAGTGAAATCTTCAAAATTATCTCCTCAGAAACTGAATTTAAAGAACCTAGTAATTTAGCTTGTAGTCCTCTACAAAAGACATATAAATCATGTCCCTAGGGTCAAAATTGGCTTTGCCCCAAGGGTCACTACATAAACTTAAGTAGGAAAACACATTTAAGTTATGTTGAGTAAAACTACAATGCCTAGATCTTAGATTTTTGCCATACAGCATTGTCTTGTGGACCTTCATATTTAAATTTAAAGCCAGCCAGAATAAACCAGAAACAATTTTGAACACAGTTATAAATAAAAAAAATAACATATATAACAAGAACTGTCGGAGGACAGTAACGCTCGACTATTCGAAAAGTTGTCACAAGGGTGTTTCATTGAGTATAATAATGCTTACCTATATGAATACATAAAATTGTCCGAAAAGGTACAAACCCTACAGTAGTTGTGGAGATGCCAGCTTACACGCAAAAACTTAACCAAGAATTTCTAAGTCGAAAAAGGGACATAATTATGTAAAAAAGCAAATCAGAGTTATGGGACTTGTGCCAATCATCTTAGATAATCACAGAGAACAAGTGTGTGAAGTTTCAATCCATTCCCTTCAGTAGTTATGGAGATACCAGCTTACACGCAAAAACTTAACCAAGAATTTCTAAGTCAAAAAGGGGCATAATTATGTAAAAAAGCAAATCAGAGTTATGGGACTTGTGCCAATCATCTTAGATAATCACAGAGAACAAGTGTGTGAAGTTTCAATCCATTCCCTTCAGTAGTTATGGAGATACCAGCTTACACGCAAAAACTTAACCAAGAATTTCTAAGTCGAAAAAGGGGCATAATTATGTAAAAAAGCAAATCAGAGTTATGGGACTTGTGCCAATCATCTAAGATAATCACAGAGAACAAGTGTGTGAAGTTTCAATCCATTCCCTTCAGTAGTTATGGAGATACCAGCTTACATGCAAAAACTTAACCACAGGGACGCCAACGTCGACGCTGACAAATGGGTGACTGCATTAGTTGATTATTCTGCGAATAGTCAAGCTAAAAACAAGATAATGGATTTGTATTTGATAGTTGTTTGTTTATGACTGAAATACTGTTGGCAATTATATTTGCCTGAAAAAAAATCAACTATGAAACATTGATTGAATAGTTTAATTTACATTTGTAATACGTTTGTGATTTCAGAGCAGCCAGGTTTAACCAGTGTGAGTGTATATCTTTACATTTCCCCTCTAATTTTGGTGGTGAGACGTCTAAGGTGTATTATATTGGATTGAAAGGAGATTTTACACAGGTACAATAATCTATTTGTGTTGTTTTTTTAGTGATTTTGCCTGCATCTTTAACTCAGTAATGAGTGTATACGTCATTTGACAAGTAATAATTATGGCCTTGTACGAATGGTTGAAAGTAATAATAATAATAATAAAGACTTTATTTAAAGAGGCAACATAGTTAGGCAAGCCCAGTCTTCCCTATGAGCCTCTATAACCCTAGCAACTAGATCTAGTATTATGTATGGTGAGTTATATATAAACTTCCATTAATTGGTCTCCATTGCTGTATGATAATGATTCATGTAGAGGTAGTTGCAGGTATTTATGTAGAAAAAGGTAAATTGTCACACACAGAATCAAGGTACATTAGTATCCACCAGTTTTATTATTAACTTGGAATGTAATGTGTGTTTATAGTAGGATATTTGTTTGTAAGTAAAGATGCGAGAATTATTGTAGGAACCTTATACATTGCTACTTCACATTATAATAATGATGAAAACATTTTATAAATTTTAGTATTCTAATAGAAACATTGGGAAAAATTGTTTACAGTAACTTCCAGAGTGGCACCTGAGGTCTTCCTCCAACAGTAAAGCTGGAAAGTTGCCATATGACCTATGCTGTGTCGGTGTGACGTAAAACCCAATCAAACAAACAAAACTTCCTGTAGGAAGTACAACAGTCTGTTATTATTATCTCTTATTATTTTTCAGGCTCACAGACATGAAGTTACAATATGCACATATGAAAGCTCTCCAAATGTTGCTGATCATAAAACTAACTTATTTGACTCTGTAAATCAGCAAATCCACTGAAGAAAGTGAAACATTTAGTGTCTAATATTGAGTGCTAATGAAATTCCTACACCAGTGATATGTGCAAATAATTAATGGGTTTATGTTTGTATTCTCTTTGCATGTGTAATAGCCGATGGCTATAACTGAATTCATTCTGCAATAAAATGGCATGTGTTTTTCCTGTAATAAAATATTTTATCTCCAAGGTTAACTATGTTATAATATATTTGCGTTGGAGTTTGGAGTAACAGTTTGACAAGATTTTACTCATAAAATAAAATTTTTTTGCTTATTCGTTACATATGCGCTATTTCATTATACTTGTTTTGTGTTTAACTTGAAACTAGTTTGTAGTTATCGTTCTTTAAGGCTAGGGCCTAGTGAGTGTGCAATATCTGATTGTGCTCTATAAGTGAGGTTTACTGTCATCCTAATGTATCTACTGTATGGACCGTTCCGGTGTTTACAGTTCAATGTAAATTGGCTAACTTGTTATCCAGTCGCTACACTGAGATAATACATAGTCACTGGTTGACCTGGTTTGCACAAAAAAAACACATGTTTTTTGTTTTGATACGTTTGTGAGCAGTGACTACAAAAAGAAATGGAAAAATGTGGTTAAATGTTTTGCACAAGAAAAACCGGAAATTGTTTATTTTAACCATTCATATTGGAAAACATTGACTACGGTTCCAATTAGTATTTAACATTATATCTCTGTTGTCTGACCAGACTATAAAGATGGCTTGTTACTTTTATGATGTTGAAACCCCCTTGAACTAATAAAGCTCCATTTTCACAGCAAGAGGAGTCCAATATATAGTCAGAACAGTAAAAGTTAATACTGCTTTATTCAAAACATATGAACTTGTGTAGAATCCTAACTAAACACCTAGTATAGTGTAAATATTTGGACCAGAGCAATTAGGGACAAGGAATTAGCAAACACCTGCACCTAATGGAATACCTCTTTCAGAAAGTAAAACTGAACATTCTTGTTTTAGTGTTTTAATATTGCATTTTAATTCAACAACAATTTGCAATGCTTTACTGATAAAAGACATGATCATATTTATATATAATATACAACATAATGTACAGCAATAAAAATATTCACAAAAGTTTTACTTTAAACTACAATAATAAATGGAGAAAAATGTGACTGTACTAAATATACACTTAAATAAACGTAAAATACTAGATTACTACGACAGAATGTTTAAATAGAGGAAAATGTAAATATATCACATTGAGAAGATTTCAGAATTAATCAACGGAGAAAATAGTTACGAATGTAGTGAAAGTAATTTCTCCCTCACCAAACATGGAGACTTATTTAAACTTTACCTCTTTTACATCTAATAAATATAGTGCTAAGAAATAGTAAAATATGTGGCAGATGTAGTCATGTAGCATTCCTAAGCTAGCACAACTACTATTACTATGTCATGTTGATGTGCTCAGTTTTCATTTATAAAAACAACAGCATTTTCTTAACCACTGTATACATTTTTCAACACTCAAATATAAGCAGGTTTCTTTAAAACATCCATACCAGAATATTTAAAATCTCTTATTTTAATTTTATATAAAAGTAAGCAATAACTTCAGAAATTGTTAAATATAAACGAAGGACACTAGTTGGTTATCTGCTAAATAAACGCTAAATTTATAACGGTAGCACACACTATAAATGGAGACATATATGACTAGTTATGATCTTCTATAACATGCACGATACATGGTGAATAATTTGAGCAACAGCATAAAATACGTTCTAATTTACACTAATATCCGCAGATTGTGATTAGAAAGTTTAAAGAATATTAAAACACTAGTAAAAATTTAGGAAGGTGTGTATATGGGGAATTCACGTGTCAACTGATCACCTTTAATGAAAGAAAATATTAAAAGTACCAAAAATTACGGACACAATAAAACACCAAAATGTGTGAAAAAAGTTCATAGAAGAGTAATACTGAATAGTTTAAACTATTTGATATTCTTTGATACATTATAAAATACAGACACCAAATATAATTTTGATACAAGTCTTTGCTCATCATACCATATACTTAAGAACACATAGTAACACAATTTTAAGACAGAAGATGTATGCCACATTTGTGTCAAACATGATTTAAGTCATTTATTTATGTAATTAGCTAAATTACATCTATATACAAGGCATATTGATAAAATAATCATCATAAGTGTTCTAGCTTGCATATGTTACCAAAATTACTAAATCATTTACAGGATGAAAGGACTTTCATATTTTATTCCATTCAAAAACCTCTTTAATTTGCATGCAATAGTCCTTGTTTTAAAATCCATTAAAATCTTCACCTATCCTAGGCTATGTTATAAAATGAATAACAGTAAATTTGTTGTTTTTTGTATCTTAATACTAAGAATCACAAAAATAACAAAATAAGATCTACAATTAATAATTATCTACTACACAAACTTTTCTATCTTTGCCTTAAGATTTCTCGACGTGCTAATATTTCACAGCTATTTTGTGTATTTTAAAATGAATACACAAAATAGCTGTGAAATATTAGCACGTCGAGAAATCTTAAGGAAAATCCAGATTGAATTTAAAAAGATCTACAATGAATGTCAGAATATTAAATATCATATTATAATCAAATAAAAGAACAGTGATGGTGGCTGTTTGAGTAATTTAAAAACTCATTTATAACAATATGAGGCAAAACGTTCAGAGTATGACATGAATAATATATAAGTTAAGAGTTATTATAAACCCTTACCTCACAAATACTTTAATTGGACTTATCCATCTTTCAATCTGGACTAAATCAATTGTCATTTTTTAGGGAATTTAAAAAAAAATACGATTGAATAGCTACAGGTAACCTTTGATAAAATGGCATGGATGAAAGGGGCTGCCTTTAAACTCTCCCAGGGGCACATCGGGGGGATTCAGTTCCTACTACGGGCTACAGATAATCTTTTTAAAATAAATTAACAACAGAAACCTTTTCAACCACTTCTGCATTGGTTTTTTAAAGTCTAAAATACATAAAATTTTAATTTTAATTTCCCTTTAAAAGAAAAGCTGGGTGTCAGAAAAGGGTTTGCTAAATTAAGCCTGCACATTTTCATCATAATTATAAAATGTAAATGAGTTACTGAGCTACTTCTTGTAATAATCATCATAAAAATTTAACTCATTCAAAATTTGCGGGGGTAAAATTTTGATTAAAAAGAGGGCCATGGAGGGCCAATCCTCACCTGATATAGGCCCCCGGAGGGGGGCCAGTTTAAACCAGGGCTTTTATTGAACAAACTTTGGTTTGAACCCATTAGAAAGATGTTTCATTGCCTACACATACTAAGGTCTAGCTTATTGGGTTTTCTAAAAGAAGATTTTTTATGTCTAATATATATATATATTATAGTGTGTTGTGTGTGACATATATAGATATATATATTGTATATAAATATATATAATATATATATTATTATATATATATATTATATGATATATATAATATATATATATATATTATATATATACAATATAGATACATACATATATATATACATGCATATATATATAAGATAAATATATATACATTATAGATACATACTATATGATGATATAGTAAGATATATATATATACAATTAGATACATACATATATTATATATACATACATATATATTAAGATATATATATATATATATATATGTGTGTGTGTGTGTATGTATGTATGTATATATATTATATTATATATCATATATACAATAAGTAATACATAATAATATATATACATACATATATATAAGATATATATATATACAATATAGATACATACATATGTATATATATAATATTATATATCGTTAACCAAAAAAATCGAGCTAATGAATGACCCCCGGGCGGGCAATTTTGACCCAGGGCTCTTATTTGAACGACCATGGTAGACATCCATTAAAATGGTTCATGCTAAATATCTTAGTACTCTAGCTCTTATGGTTCTGTTTCAAAAGAATTTTTTTTAAGTTTTTTACTATTATTTCATATAGGGAAAAATCAATGACCCCCTTGGCGGGGGCCCAATTTTGACCCCCCCAGGGCTTTTATTTGAACAAACTTGGGTAGCACACCATTAGAAGATTGTTTTAATGCTAAAATTTAGCTCTAGCTTCTTTGGGTTTTTTTTTAAAAAAGAAGATTTTTTAAGTTTTTTACTATATACATATAGGGAAAATTTAATGACCCCCAGGGCGGGGCCGATTTTAATTTTTAGAACAAAATTTTTAACAACTTTGGTTTGGACTATAGTGAACCCAAAGGCCAATATCAAAGCCCAGGGCCCTTTACTTTTTAGACCATAAAGATTTTTCAAGTTTTCACTAATTAAAACAAAACAAAACCCCCCAGGCGGGGCCAATTTGACCCCAGGGGCCATTTTTTGAACAATCTTTGGAGAGTTTAAACACACAATATTTTTGCCAAAAATTTTTTTTTCCCCTTTCCAAATTTAGAAGAAATTTTTTTTTTTTTACTTTTACATATTTTGAAACTATGAAACCCCCCCGGGACGGGCCCAATTTTTACCCTAGGGCCATTATTTCAACAATCTGTAGAGGCTACTACACAATGTTTCATGCCAAATATCTAATCGTAGCCTTGCCCAAAACAGAGAGAAATTTTTTTAGATTTTATAAACACAAAGGAAAAACCTAGACCCCCCGGGGGGGCCAATTTTTGACATGGGACAAAATTTGAACAATTTTGGGAGAGGACCCATAGATGATACCATATTACCAAAATCCAAAGCCTAGGGCCCTTTATTTTAGCCGAAGATTTTTTAAGTTTTTATATATTATTAAAGAAAAACAATGACCCCCCAGGGCCGGGGCCCAATTTTGACCCCAGGCCATTATTTGAACAATCTTTATAGATCTACTACACAAGTTTCATGCCAAATATCAACGTAGCCTTTCCAATCAGAGAAAAAGATTTTTTAGATTTACCTATTAGACAATAAGGGGAAAAACCCATACCCCCCCGGGGCGGGGGCCAATTTTGCACAGGGACAAAATTTTTAAACAATTTGGGAGAGGACCATAGATGAATAGCAAAAAAAAACCAAAAAACAAAGCTTTTTGGCCCCCCTTTTTTCTTTCAGACAAAAAGATTTTTTAATTTTTTTTTTGAAATCCCTTTTTTTGGCCCTGTACCTACATATGCAACAAAACCCCCCGGGAAACCCTTTGGAAAAACTTTGAAAGGGGGCAACCCAAGGAATTCCCTTTCTGTTAAAAATTTGGTTTTTAATGCAGTCATTTGGGGTTTTAGAGGAGTTTTTTATATGAAAAATTGAAAAGACGCCACGACGCACGCCGCAACGACGAGGGGCCCGGAAAAAACAGGGTTGGAAACACAAAGCTCAACCCCTGAAGCATTGCTCATAGCTTTAAAAAAAAAATAAACCATTTAATTCCCAATTTTTCCTCGCTTTTTTTTCCCCCATGTATTTATGTAGTATAGTTGATTGTAAGGGGGAAAGCAGGAAAAAAAACTTTTTGGTTTTAAAAAAATTTTTCTGTCCAACTAAAAAAAAAAAACCAAACCCGTTTAAAAAATTAAAAATTTATCTGTGTAAAACTAAATAAAAGTTAAAATTTCTGAGATTTAAATATTCCCTAAAATACAAAATTTTCCCTTAAAACCCGAAAAACTCATAATGACAATAAAAAAATTTTTAACATTTAATCTATCTTTCATTAAATTTTCCCGTCTAACCCAAATTAAAGTTCAAAAGTTCCCCAATGTTTAAACACAGTAAATTTTTAAAGTAAAAATTGAAAACCTTTTTAAAACACTATTTTTCCTTTCCAATAGCCAAAAAATTTTAGGGAAAACTGGTTAATCCAAAAAAATTTTAAAAAATTTTTTTTTTTTAAAAAATTGCCCCAAAATTCTAAAGTAAAAAAATTTCCTTCAAACTCTGTTTAAAAACATTAAATTAAAAAATTATTTTTTTTTTCATTGTCAAAATTTATGGCAGGAAACTCTTTTGTCCCATTTAAAAAGGGACAGAACCCAAAAGAAAAAACCCCCCAAAGAGTTCAAAAAAGGTTTACTTTATTTTTTAAGCGGGCTTTTTTAACAAAAATTTTCCCTGCAAGGGTTTTGAACTTTATTTTTTTATGGGAGGGTCTTCGGGGTTGTAAAAAAAATACACTAAAAAATATAAAAGGGTTTTACCCAACAAAAAATGGGCCCCCTAATCTTAAATTTTTGTAACCCCCTGTGGGAAAACAAGTCAGTTTTTAAAAGGCCCTCTTTTTTTGCGGTGTTAATTTTTTGTGGGAAAGGGAAATTTTCCTTTAAAAGCTGTCCCGGCCCCTTCAGTCATCTATCCCCTTTTTTAGTACAAAGGGACCCCCGTTATGCTCGTTTTTTAATTTTTTAAAATTTTTTTCAAATAAAGCACCCAAATTTTTTAATTTTTTCTATTTTGATCATCTTGGGTTTATTTTTTTTGAGAAAAATGAAATTTTCTCAATTATCTACAGCATCAAGAAGATTTTTAGAGTCCATTGCAATAACATGTGCGGCTTTAAGCATATTTTTCCTATACTCTCCATCCATTGCTGTAGAACTGTAATGCTGCGCTAACTTCATTGCACTGATCAAATTCCCCATATCTGTACTCAATACCTTCTGGGACATTTCTATCTTCTGAAAAATAAAACAACTGTTGTTTACTTTAGCATAACAACAACAATAAACATCTGTCTTTTGCTTCAGGAAAATTCTGTCCTTGGAACACTCATATCCTGTTACTGAACAAAAAATAAATATTTAATTTTTCTGTGAATTCAGACCATTTATGATATTTTTGCTATTTAAAAATCCCCAAAAATCGAAGCATGGGGTCTGATAAAACCCCTCTGTGAAATTTTGAAATTAAAAACCTTCCAAGAACAGGGGTTTCAATTTTTTTCATAGTTTTCTTTTTAAAAAAAAACAATTTTAAATTAAAATTTTATTTTTACTTCCTTAAATTGATCTGGGGAAAATTTTTGGAGTAGTCATCTACACTAGCTAAGAGTCCACGTAACTCTAGTCCAACAGCCTGGAAAAAAGAGAAATAAATTTAACATACCAGCTTAAGTTTACACTGTTCACAACTTTTTCTTAATAACAAATTAATGAACACAAATATCACTTCAGCCGAACATTTATATAGACTGGAGGATTTACAGAGAAAAACAACATTTCATATGCTAAACTTTGGAGTTAAGACAAAAATATCTACTGATTTCAAATTGTTTCTTAAACACTAAGATTTGTAAAACATGAAGATAACCTTTCAATTTATTGCTTTACTTTGCTAAAGTGCTAGAAAGATAAGTTCAACAAAAGCATCTATTGAAAGATCCCTGATTCACCACAACATATTTGACAAATTTGTTTACAGAGTAGGGACCTATTAACTGCAAGAAATTTACCAGTTTATTTTGGGGGTTTTAAGTTTGTTGCACATACACTATATAGAATGTATAGCAACTGTCCAGGCTTACTGATGTAGAAGACTTCAGATGCCCTGGTGCACAAGTAAGCACTAGAGTCCAGTTACTGGTAAAATTCAATTTGTAATCATACCTTGATAAGATCAACAAGTTCGTCGGCCCGTGATGAGGGAGCTTTTTGTGTTAATGACATCACAGATCTGACAACAGCTGTTGTACTCTCATACACACCATCATTACTACGATCTAAACTTTCTTTTGTCATTGTTGGGGTACTTGGAATGGACTGGAATGGCTAAAATTTCAAGCAGATAATATTTCATAACTGTTTGTATTTAACATGTCTGGCACAAAACAGTAATAATGTCAAATATTGTTGTACCTCATAAAATTGTAGTTAAGAAATTCAGTGAATCAACTTGTCCTAAAACAAACGAAAATGAATGCTTTACAATCTAAATATTATTTTGGGTGGTATGATTTAACACATTTACAGGAAAGTTAAAATGTAATTTAACAGAATGATGGAATAAATGATATAAGCCACAGTTGTTCTTGACAAAACTTTCATAATAGAAAGAAAGGTGCTTTTTGGTTGTTTTTTAATTTTAAATTTTATCATGTTTTTTAAAATTAAGAGAAATACATGTGTATTTCGATTTTTGTGTGGATTGGGATGTCTTATAGTATGCTATTCTACACTAAAATTATATAATATAAAACATTAAAATTATAAACAATATACATCATAAAATACTACTTTATTTCATGGCAATCACTGGTTAGGAACTACAAACTTTTGTAAATGACATGTGATTCATGCCATTTAACAAAGCTCTTTGTTTTATCATAAGAAATATATTTTCCTAGAATATGTACCACAAATTACTTTCTAGAAAAACACGCCCAATATCGTTAATCAGAGCCATGCTTGTAAAACTATTTGAAATTTCTTATTTTTTTAATAAGAATGCAAATCAAATATCCTCTTGCAATAAATAATAAATTGCCCAAAATTTGAATCACTGACAAAATATTTTTTCCCTATGTAAAGAAACCTGACAACATCTTCATTAGTAGGATTGCGCATATGTGTCAGTTTCATATTTTGCAAAATAAAATTGTTATAACAAAACAGAACTGTATTTTACATAATTCAGATGGAGATACAAATATAATGTTTAAATTGTAAAGTAAACTTACTTGTACTGGACATTCTAGAGTTGACAGATGTAGTTCTTGTAACTGTTGGTCTAATTTCTGTCTGTCTAAGAGTATTAGGAGGTGTGTTCTCTTTTACAATGTCACCTTCTTCAACAATATGTAAGGGATTGTGGGTAGTTGGAGGCGGGCCTGCAGCTGGTTGTGGGCGTGGAATATCTCGTTTCTACATCAAAGAAATTAAGCTCAAATTTAAATATTGCAAATATTCTTTGTTTATTGCTTCTATATGGCTGTTTTTTGTATGTTTTGTCCAGCTTATATAAAAAAGTGTAAGTGTAACATCAAACTTAGAATATTAAACTTCACTTATTAGTTTTATATATTTCTACATAAAACTTTGTTCCCCAGGGCAAGGTTAATGTGAGGTAGTCATGATTTAAACAATTATTTGTAGGCGGTCAACTCCTCATATAAAACCTTAAAACTCTGTCTGAATAAGATTTTTTTAACTTTTTTGAAATATGGTTAAATGTAAGTCTGTTATGTCTTTTGGATAATTAACAAGAGTATAATTTTATCATTTTAAGGGGCATAACTGTATATTACGCTTTGTACATCACTTACAAGATTTCTCTCTTCTGAGATAAGCCACTCAGCATCTTTCTCTGATTCCATTTGTTGTATCCGTAACCGTTCTGCTATCTCCTCCGGCTCTAAATCCTTAGTAACATGATTATTCACCGGCAATGGTTCTCGGAAGTCAAGAGCCTAGTTATATAGTAAATAATGTATACCATTACAATTAGTGGGATAATCATTACCATTCCTATATGATACGAGTACATACTTACAATGTTAATGTATAAATTATATAAAGATTTTGTAAAAAAGGGCCTCTAAAAAGATCTTAGACAGGGACTTTTTGGACTGAATGTTAACATTTTCTTTCATAGATAAAATGGAACTCATTTTTCTGTCATGAATGCTATATAATTTATTTGAAAACTGGCCTTATTAAACATTACCTCTTCTAATCATAAGTTATTACCTGATCTTGATAAAGTTGCCTATTACTCTGGAAACCCCTGGTTTGAGTTCCACTTGCCCCTACCATCTCAGATAATTCCTGGGGATTCCTGGCAATGGCCCTACCAGGGAATGTACCACCTCTTGGTCCAGCTGCCGAGGCCTGACTGTAGTGTGAACCTTCTGCCGACACACCTGCAGGGTTATAACCTCTCGATACCTGATTAACTTGGGTGTAACCAGTGGATGAAGGAAAGTAATGTGACAGATCAATCTCTCTAGGTAAAGGTGGTGGGCCAGCTTGAGATCCTGCTACTGGGTGCTGTGGGCTTGGCCCACATGGGGTACTCTGCCCTACTGGAAGATTGGAAGAGTTGCTCCAATTATTTGGAGGAGTGGCTATACTCTGTTGACTAATATTTCTGGAAGAGGTGGCTGGGGATATATTAGGGAATTGTGGCCTGGCAGGTTTAGGTGGTGGCAAGATCTGTTCATCTTCTGACCCATTGGAACCTAGCAAGGAAAATTTAACATTAATTATGATGAATAATAAATATGAAGATTAAATGGTGCAATACAAATTCATCCCAAATTTTGAACTGAAAAGTGACAGAAAAAAATTGCAAAATAAAGTATGCATTTGAGCTTTTTTTATCTGCAGTGCTTTCTTTTGGTGTGAGACTGTACTCATTAGACAAACACTTCATTACTGTCATGAAGGACCCTCATTCACATAGAAACACACAGTCAGACAATCTACAAATTTAACAAATGCAGAAAAAAAATGGGCAAACATCATGAAAGTTGGATGTTTCTGGGAAAAAACCACAAGTAACATTGTATTTCAGTAATCAACTGTAAAGGTATGTATAGGACTACGTACCCCAGGATATAACTCTCCTGTTATCCCTCTGCATTTCCTCTTCCAGTCTGTATTTCTCCTCATCAAATATTTCACTGTAATATTTTCATAAATTATACATTATAAAAGTCAGAACAAGAAAAGGTCAAGTTGTCTAGGGTACTTTGTAATTAAAGTATACAAAATTTAAACATATATTTTCATATCTATGTAGTTCATAGAACAGAACTGAACTTACTATAAAACATAACCCATATTTAATAAAACTTGATAGGGTACATATAATTCAAGTAAAAAATACTGATGTATTAATTTTATACTTACTAAAGCCATGTTTTCAGATCAGCAAATGAAGGTCTCTTGGAAGGTTCATATGACCAACATACACACATGAGGTTATACAGGGAAGGTGGACATCCTGGGGGTAGGGGTAGCCTCTCCCCATTCTCTATCTTTCCTATCACATCATTGTTCTTCACACCTTGGAATGGCTTGATACCGTACATCAAAATCTCCCATATACAAACACCTGAAAAATATACTTATACAATATACACGCAGCACAAGTATTGACTTTCTTCAATTAATTGTTTCACAATATCTTCTCTTTTTTCTTTCTTTTTTTATTTCATAAATAATTCTGCCATGAGAACACAGTCATACTTATAAGGGTCTTTTTACTGAACTTGAATTATTCCTTTATACCATATATCAAAGTCATCTTGAACTTCTAGATAATGCATTACTTCTTATAGAGTACTTTACACAAAGCTTACCAAACATCCAAACATCACTTGCCGAGGTAAACCTCCTAAAGTTGATAGATTCTGGAGCCATCCATTTTATCGGTAGTTTACCTTTGGATGCTGAAAAACATACAGTCAATGAATGCAGAAAGAATTTAAATAAAAACTGTTATCATAATCATTAAAATGCTTGTTTAATTGCAAAACTAAAATGAATTAACAAGAAATCTAGTTAATGTAATCAATGCAATGAGGAAACATAAACTCTATAATAACAACAATAAATCAAGATCAATTATGATGAAACAACAATGTATGTATGTTAAGTGTTACATTAATGTCTAACTAACAAGGACAGTATAAAACTGCTTCATCATTTCTGTGACAAACCTTTATAGTAACTTTGTTCCTCCACCCATCTAGACAGACCAAAATCTCCTAGTTTAACACAGTCATGGGCTGATACTAGCACATTCCTTGCTGCTATATCCCTACAAACACAAAATATTTATCTTATATAAAAACAATCCAATAAAAGTTATAGTCATACATCAAACTCTACCTTCAAAAAGAGTCAATTAAAATCAGGAATAACTAGCCCCTTGCTGATACAAACACATTTAACTATAAGCAATAATTTAAATCAAAGGTCACATCGATTTTGACCTTTGACTCTTGACCTGAAAATGGGTGTGGCAGGCATAACCCATCAACATTCATTCACAGATCCAGATTTGAGGTCATAATAATGAGTAATTACTGGTTCAAATGACTTTGACCTTTCACCATTTGACCTTAAACTGGTATGGCAGGAGTGTGTCATAACAGTAGCTCCCACTTTTCTTTTAAAAGTGGAGTTAAAACGTTTAACAGTAGTGTCTTGTTAGAAGACTGAACTTTGTTGTTCAACATAGTTGACTTTTTTGACACCAATTACTAGTACAATAAATGTATCTACTCAGTATATCAAAACTCAAGTTTGATATACAGTCATTTATCAAACAACAGCCGACATCATGAGTCATTTAACAGACAATGGCAAAACAGTGTGAATATTTACAAAGCAAATATCTCATAGGTTCCCTATATCAAACAATATTTAAGGAAGTACTAACCTATGAACAAACTTTTTACTTTCAAGATATGAGAGAGCTGTGCTAAGCTGGAAGGCATACATGATCAGTGTGGTCAGGTCTAACCGATGCTTATTGTTCTGTAAATATGCTCGCATCTGCAACATAAATATCGTCAATTTATAATGAATCAAATATCCTTGGACTTTATCATTTACATTAAATTTACATCAAATTTAAAGATCAGAGCTATTTATAAAATTTGTTCATTTGTTTTAATGGGTTAAGCTCTAGTGTTTAAAATTAAGTTATTTACATGTATTTAGGTACATTTACCGGCATATCACATATTGCAGTGTAATAGACAATAACAGAAATAAATTATTTATACAGGAAAAAACATAACTTAAATTTATATTTGTTTGTTGGTTTGATTGGATTTTACGTCACATCGACACAGTATAGGTCATATGGCAATGTTCCAGCTTTACTGGTGGAGGAGTAAAGCAAGACCTCCGGTGCACTTACATGCATTATTTCAGACACGAACGGGCACCTGAGTAGAACCACGATGTTCCGTAAGCTAGCTGGACAGCTCCCTCATGTGAAAGAATCCAAAGTTCCAGTCAGGATTCAAACCCACAGCGGTGAGGGGCAAGTGGTGTGAAGTCAACAACCTTAACCACTCAGCCACGAAGGCCCAAACTTAAATTAATAATCATGGTTAGAGATTTACTTTGAATACACTGTAGAAATCATTAGAAGTAAAGGGTTAACCTTGTTTTATCCCAGTTCAAACTGTAATTACAATACAGTAGTTTACTTACCTCACCATGCCTAGCTAGTTCCATAATGATCCATACTGGTCGAGCAGCAGAACATATACCTATAAGTTTGACTATATGAGGATGATCAAATTGCTGCATTATATCTGTAATATAAAATTATCATCTTTAATGTACAGACAGGATAACTTTACAACCTGCAATAGTAACCTTGTCTTACAGTTGAATATGAATAATAAGACCTGTCTTTTATTTATAGTATTAAAACATTAATTTAAAGAATACCTCATATTATAAACCTTTCTTTCATTTGAACTGACATCTGCTTTTGTACAAACATCAATGACAACTAACATAAATAATTTATCTATAAAGCATACACAGCCTGGGCAAAACCTCCATATAAAGTCTGAAGCAAAGAACTACCAGTACTTCTCATTTTTAGTTAGAATAATGGACAATCATGCACAAAATCCTTGCAGATTTAGTCAGCTAGAATTATCAATGGAGATAGTTGTTCATGCATAATGGTACATTTAATCATAGTTTCCACCATAGTAAACACACATGAGTGACACACTCTAGTTGATGACCTGTATTTCATATTTTAGGGAGGATAATGAAACTGGTACAAAAACTGATTCATTCCAGATGAAACAGGTTGCTTAGTTTGCAATGTGTAAAGTACCATTACAAAGGACACAAGTTTTTCAAGTAACATCTGCAAGACTGTTATTATTCTAATTTGGATTAACAAGTACATCAAACTTACTATAACTTGATTAGTAGAGAGATAATATAACTGCTGGAATACTGTGTCTGTTTCAAGACATTTGAACACACTTTTATGGGCAGAGAACACAAAATTTCAGATGACCCCAATTTTTTTCCAATCAATTCATTTCAATTATGATAACTCAATAATGCAAAAAAATTTCGGCACTAGTTTTAATTTCCTTCTTTGCCTCAATAATGTCAATAAAATCAGATTTTGTAAGTAGAGAACTCACAAGCTTCTTCAAGGAATTTTTCTGTCATAGATTCTTCATTATCCTCCTTACAGGTCTTCACTGCAACAGGTACCTCGTTACCATCCTGTACATAAATATTATCGTAAGTTAATATTCATTTGTTTCATAGTAACTAACATAAACATTGTTTCATGGTTACATATATAACTTATTTATAACATTACTATTGTTATATTTTCATAATATATTCTAACATGCTCATTGAAAAGATAGGGGAATTGAGTGCATTATTACAAGACATATGCACAGCGTAAAAAAAAGAAATGCCTACACGTCATATGATATCAGATATGACATCAATAAACCAAACAACATCAGGAAAATTACTTCTACACTCGATGTATTTCAACATTTTTATCAATTCTCTTTTTATAAGCATGTTTGAATGGAAATAGATATTAATTATCATTATATTCATGCATTATAGTATAATAATGCACTTTTTTCCCGTTCAAATGCTTCGTACTTTATCACACAGGCCTATCAGTCTTCGAGATTATATTCCTATGCATTTGAACTCAAATTGTGCATTATTCTACAACAATGCACAACATTATTTTACTTTAAATCACTATTGTTTCTTTGAAACTTTATAAAACTATACAAATAATAGTTACTACAATTTTAAGAGGGTTTTATTACAATATAAAGAATTTATTATGAATTTATCACTTAAAATTAACGCAACTTATTTTTCACATGTTTGATTTCAAGATGACTTCAACAAGAAGTTAATTATTTGTTTAGGTGTTGTCTCTAGTCCAACATCCTGTTGCATCAGTAGTTTTATATCTGATTTATAACTTATGTCCTTATAAATTGAATGGTCAAAAGCGATTTTGTTTTTGTTTTTTACAAACATTTAAAAGCTTTCTAGACTGCATGATCAATGTTAATTCTTTTTCATAAATTTACTATATAATAGGAGACTTATCTATGTAAAGATTTTTTGTTTGTTTTACCTTTTCTCTATAAACACCTTTATGGACGTCTCCAAACTGGCCGTTACCAAGAATATCAAGTAATTTAATCTTGTCTCTTTGTATCTCATAGTCATTAGCTGTAAAATAAATCATTAAACATACAATATAACTGATCATAAAATAATATAAAAGTTACTTTAAGGGTACAAAATATAAATCTACCTATACAAAATACAACATATATATTCCAGTTTTACCACAACCAACAATATATATACACTATCTTTTTATAATCATTAATTTAAATACAGATTGTTATAAAATAATTACATTAAAATTTAATATCTTGAATGATATGCTAAGATATATTTACACTTTATAAATTTTACATTCATTTGTAACTTATAGTAAAGTTACATATATCTTCATTCAACATGCATACATCAGAGGTCAGGGCTAATTCTATGACCTTTGTTAGATTTAGTATACATGTATATAAATTACACTGAATATTAAATGTTTGGTCATGACAGCAAACATATATACTGTATCTTTATAACCAAGCATGCATACACACAAATATAATGTTCAAAATCTACAAGGAAGGATTTCCCAGTACACATTCGATAAAAACAAAATATTAGAAGTCTTCCATGCAGAATTGAGTCTAATTAAATGCGAAATAAATAACAAAATAATAATGTTAAATGCTCTATCGACGGCAACATTACTTCTTGCGATTATAATCTATTTGACTTTGCCATGCTTTCTTTCCTCAAAATTATTTTGACAAAGCAGAAATAATATTTCTCAACTATTGGCAACAATATTGCTCTGTTTCATTCAGTAGAATATTAGAAATTCATTCAGGTAGATATGCAATATATTTTTATTTGGGATCTCTCGTTATCCAATCAAATGACATGTTACATCTATAGTTCAATCAGATCTTGAGTTATATCTACACTCTAATCTCATGCCAAACTCACTTTTCTTTTTCTTCCCCTTTCTTTTTTGTCCTATTAATTTTTTATGAAAGATTTTTTTTTCAGTCAGAACATGTTATTGATAGCTCAAAACTTTCTTTTTGACTTGATAATATTACTATAACATTATAAATATATTACAATCATTTGACCTTTGCATGACCTCTGACCTTGAGGCAAAATTTTATTCTTTCTTGGATAACAAATTGAAAACTTATATTCTGTTGTTGTATTCTATTTTTTCTATTATTTAGTTAAAATTTTCCTGTCGATTTTCATTAATTTTATTCATAAATTTGTAACCCTGGCAACAGAAATCATATTTACCATCAGGCGAGCTGTAGTCACCCTCATCTTCGACAATTTCTGCATAATCTGATATTCCTAAAAAATCATACATAAACTAGATGTACTTTACTTTTATTTTCATTTCTTGCTTTTATCAATTGTTTTCAGAACTAGAATTTTGAAAGCAATTTTAAAATGTTCTATTCACAAAGAATTTAATTGGTATATCTAGGTGAAGGTTAAATAATAATAATAATTGTATATACAATGTATATTAAAAGCTTGCAACATATACAGAAATATATGAGTGAATTAACATAATAAGAAGCAAAGTACAAAATGTTCAGCCAATTAATTCCACAACCAAAATTAAACAAATACATATACATATAGACAGTCTAAACAAATTGCCAAAAGATATCAATCAAATGTATTAGTGAAACATACAACTAGGTCCATCAAGAAGTTCATGGGGGTTACAGTTACAGTTCCCAATCAGACAATAACCTATACTGTAACAGAACCACTCAAAGGGGCAACACAAGTAAAGTCTGTATGAAACTATTTCAATCTCTGGACCTTAGCAGTAACAAAGAGTTGCCTATGTCACCAGCACAGAGCCTGCCTATCCTGCTCTTGTCTACTATGTCTATACTATCAGCTTCTTAATTTTATCATTTTGATATAAAAATCCTTTTAATTACAGATGGACAGGTCCAATTACAAACCATCAAGCCCATTAAACAGATTTGGCATAGTATAAAGGTTAAAGGCAAAATTGGTAAAAACTTCTTCTTAAAATGTAATCAACCAGTTAGACAACAATGAAGAGGTTTAGCAGAGATGATGGTCAATGTACTGCTATCATTTTGAAATATACCACTAATTTAAGTCTGTACAACACATACAATGTCTTGTTGAAAAATATAACTTTAAAGAGTTACTACCAGAAATATTGTTTACTATTTTTCTGTATTGTCTTATCTTCGATAGAAATAGCTCTAAATTATTTCAAACTTTAATTTAAAATCAATCCTGAATAGGACCTTCAATTAAAACTGTAAATGGAATGGGGTGAGAAATGTTAACCAGCAACCTAAACAGCAGAGTCATGAAGATCATTTAGTGTATGTATATAGAGTTATTACTGTCAAACCAAATCACAAGGTAGGTTACAGTTGATTACAGATGTTATAATATTGAATAGTCAATTACACATCATGAGATGGTAAGAATCAATAACCTATGTTGTTTTGTTGTAGGTTAGTGGAGACAAGAAAACCACAACAAATGTAAATGCTCGAGGTCAAGAAGTAGAACACAGGAATGCAGGTAAGTCAGTAAGCAGTGGTTATATACATGTACTTACTTTCATTAGGACTAAGTGGCTCCCCAAGCTTGTTCAATCCATCTTTCTTATTTGTGCTGAAATATACATTAAATATACCTGTTAAAAATATCTTCATTTTAAATTTGTTCATCAATTTTATTACTTATATACTACAAAGAAATATAGGAAGTTGATTCCTGGGCAATTATTAGGTATGGAGATGGACCAGAGTTGAGCTATTATAAGAATACATGCATATCTAAATTAAACATAATGAAATAAATGCTAACGTTTTTATCTTCTTTTTTTTTAATTCAAAGAATAACATTCTTTTAGATTTCTAAATGTTCATGAAACTATGACTACACAAAATGACATTTGTTGTCTTAAATGCCACCAAAACATCAAATTTCAATTGGCATTAAAACTGCTGAAGTTACAATGGAAAACATTATTCAAGAAGAAATATTTTATTTTACCTGATCTTAGGTGATGGAGGCACTGTTTCTTCTGAAAGTAGATAAAATATTTTATCAATAATGCAACTTGACATGTAACAAAGTAACTTCATATAACTAAAACAAACATAATATATAATAATCAAACATTTTAAAGACTACTGTTTATCAACTCGCTATACAATTTTAACTCTTGGAACTATGTAAATAGTTCAATAAAAGTATCATTGAAACAAATCAAACACTGCTGAATAGTAATACATAAAGTAATTGGTTTAGCAGGTTCCCCCAACCCATAGGAAGGATTCAAGCATATGCTGACATCTGAAACATAATGTATTTTAATAGTTTTACTTATTTACAGAAACTTCTATCATAGCAAAAAGGAAGAAATAATCCATTAATTTTTGTGAACAAATGAGTTAATGCTATTTTCTCAAATATATTATGTAAACAAAATTATTACGAACTTTTGGTATAAAAAAATCTTAACATCTTCTTTTGTTAACTAAAAGTAGGTTGATATACTGTTACATCAAACAAGTAAAGCAAACAGGGCAAAGTTTGGTGTGAAATGCTACCACAGGTCAAATTTGGAGAGATCTCCATCACAACTTAAAGCAGTTTTGGAGGTTTTGTATTTTGATACACATGTATTATCAAGAACATAATGCAAAAACATTTACAAAATATATCAACACTCAAATTTGACAAATTTAAGTAGAATTAAGCTGTAAAAGAATATGTAAGTGAAAAGACTTCATTTAGTGCATGTCAATAATTCAGAAACAAAAACTAAAGTCAATTGAACATTGTTTTAAATATATAACTATAAAAATCATTCTGTATTTGACTTGGGTAAATGTAGTAAAAACACATCACATGAATATATAACAGTTTAGTATTTTCATCTTTACATTGAAACATGTTCATTGTACAAATAAAGTATATATTACAACAAAACACTGCACTAAAATATATATTTTTAACATTCTAGTATGTGATGTGAGTACAAAAAAAACCTTTAAGCATAGCATTTTAATATTTCTCTTCTTTGAATATGCAATTCATTAAATTGCAACTGATAAAATATCTGATGTAAAGTTGACAAAAATAGGGATGAAATTTAATGATGGAAGTAAGTTCATGAATATATTTTTAAAAAAGGCCTGGTTTATTACTGTCTATTAAAATCCCAACAATTAACTATGTAGATGCAGAATAAAATCAAACAGACTCAATACCTTTTATTTCTAAACAATGATTCAAAACTCAAGCACCAGTATAAACACAGCAAAGAATAGTATTTCAATAACATAATTTTATTGTGCTGAACATGTGTGACCAAAGAAAAACTTTTGCCCTTTGTGCAACTAGTAAAAAACTATATAAAAAAATTAAAACTGAGCATGCTTACTTTACTAATTACTAAACAATAAAGACAAAATACAAAACTGTCTAAAATTATCTTAAATGTATAACTTTACAATTAAACTAACACTATATGAAAATATAAAATGGAAGAATCATTTGAAATATCAGGTTCTATTCATACTCCAATATGTTAGTGTCTTAAATGGGGAGTGTTAATATAGGAATAAATATAAACAACACAACATGAAAGTTAAATTAGTGAAACTGGGTGCTTATGTACCATACTGATTGAAATATGAAAACAACAACAACAACACTTAACTTTGTCCCAACACAAGACAGATTCTGTTGTCATAGTTACATGGTTATAATACTTTTACATTTTACAGGAATTATAAAAAGTAGTAAAAATTTTCTGACAAAATACTTTTTTTAATTACAAGTCAAGTTTTATAACCATGAACAGTTGGACTTGAAATGTGTATGCAACCCTTCCAAACATTAAACCAAACTTGTTTACATTGGATAAATTTTTTGCTCTGTACTCTCACATGCATCTGATGTCATTACTTTATACTTAATTCAGATTATTTTCTAAAATATCTAACTCTTTTTACCAAGACATAGTAAGTATAGTAACTACGCACAGATATATATTGTTTAAATTTGTTGCGACAAACCACAATATTGAACAGTTTACAGTTTTGTTTTGGTAGAGAAGCATACACAACATTAAAAAGAGTGATCAACAAAGGGAGATCATGCACCATAGAGCCAACCAACAAGAGTTGTCTGTTCCTGAATTGAGGTAGTGCCAGGGATTTTACATGCACTCATAACAAACCTTTGGGTGATGATTCTCTCAGCTCAATAACAGGGGATTTTGCATTGCCAGAAACTTTGGAGGAGAAATTAAACATTACACTATTAGAAAACACTGTCCACTTCAATATCAATGTTAAACAGTCTTTATTGCAAACATATCAAGCCGATGCCAAAGTAACAAAATTTAATGCATCTCAATTTTTTGTGAAGATTTTAATATAGTGTCAAAAGTAAACACATTACATGTCATCTTTAACACATATATTACAATCAACATCTTTTCGCTAGTTGCACTTGATGAAGAAAATAGGTGTACAGATATCCTTAGTAATATAAAGTCTTGACATGAACTTGTTCAGGTACCAAGTTTATATCTTCACAAATTTCACACTTATTAGTTATCACTGACTGCCTATGTCCTAGGCAACATGACTATCAACAACAATGCTAAGTTATCTAAAACTATAATTCATTATGAAACTATTTTCTTACATCTGGTACCCTATAGCATGATATTTCTATATAACACTGTATCATATTGTAGGTATTTTAATCATGATTCCCCTTCATGTGTACATATAACAGATTCATTTCTGTTTGATTACCTTCCATGCATGTAAAAAACATACACACAATTTGTATCTATGATAATGTGCATACCTGATGAGGAAGTTGAACATTATGCAATAAAAAAAAACATCCTCAAACAAAGAAAGATATTATAATCATGCATTCTTAAGATTAAAAGATTAACTAAGAGTGTCATTTTAGAGAAATGTTTCACAGCTGGTCTGTAATATTGTGCAGCAGACGTCAATGTGGAGGCACAGAACATGTCTGCATACAGCATGCTGTTGTAAAAATTTATAATAAAATGTCCTATCACCAACATAAATCATAAACCAATCAGATTAGAGTAAATCTGGCATCATATACTCCTGTATTTTATTCACCAGAGCATCTGTGTGCACTCAGTTAATATACTGATACAGAATTTTCCCACAGTAAAATATAGTTTTATATACTATATTCTAGCAGCGTTTATCTATTCACTACCTACTGCATTTAATGACAGTAAATACACTAAAACAGAATAAACCGCATTGTTTTATTATTAGAGCAAAATGAGTGTTTTGATCTCATAAAAGCATTTTCTTTCAGAATAGGAAACAATTGACAAACTTGTCAGGAATATTTTGATTTACAAGCATTATTTGAAGGAATATGGGAAACTCTATTCAATTAAAAAGCATGTTTCTGGCCTTCCTTTTCTAGCATTAACCGTTTCAGCAATTTTTTATGTAATTACCTTTTTTGGTCCAGAATGAACCTTGAATGTCATGAACGAGTCTGCAGTATCCATCAATTAGGTCAGCCATGTCCTCGGCCTCGGCCAGCGAGGCACACGTTATGGTGAGAGGTTCAGCGGCCCCAGCTATACGTAACTGTAACACCCCTTTACCATCCTCCAAACTCAATGTCTGTATTGACTGAACTTGAGAGAAGTCGGCCATATGAGTTGGCTGTAATACAAGAGATGTATCGATGACTCAATCTGCATTTTATTACAAATTTATATCATGTCATATTTTTACTTTTACCAATGTTGATATTGGTGCTATAAAACATAATAGATTGTATTTATGCCTGCATGTGAGGGGAAATATTAGACAAACTGACTCCTGAAATGACTCAGCTATAAATGATGCTCCGATAAATATAGATAACTCAATATTACCATTTCTATTGTACTTCTAAATGAATTACTATACAATATTTGTCCAGACATAGCATTTTTTGTATGGTAATTTTTATTTTAATCATTTTTATCGTCCTAAAATAACAGTAATTTTAACTCTTATTTGTATGTCAGAGAAAACTAACAGTATCTTAAACAATGTGTATTAACCATGGCCTTTCTAAATAAGAAAAAAATAACATGCACGGTTCTTGCAGGGTGTTGTATTTTACAGACAACTATCACCATCTTAGAGTAGTAAAATGAATGCTGGCACTTGAAATATTATATTTTATAACACACCCTTCACTACTAGACTACCTGTCTGTATCACACTGCACATTACAACTTACATCTTGATGCTTAGAGACACATTATTGATTTCTTATATTCCTTGGCAACAAAACAGCAAAACAGGGGAAGATTCAAATTTCAGAAAAAAAATTCAGACAGAAATAATTGTGTTTTCATGACTACAGTTGTTATGAAAATTATTTTAACAATGTTCAGTGAAGAATACATAATATTTATAGGAAAAGAAGACTTATTCTCATGCAAAACACAGAACTGTTTTCCCAATTCTTTAACTGGCAACATAAACTGAAAATGGTAACTTCAGTAACTTTCTGAAAACCAACTTTTTTTCCAGAATATAACTAATATGGTGAGGGTGAGCTATTTAAACTTAACATCTTAATTAAAATGAAAGCTCTGTCTAGTGGAAAAAATGACAGGAAAGATAACTCTCCTGTGTTAGTTTATATCTAATGCTGTACTTTTGGTTACATATATTTATTGACATCCTTCCAAGGATAAACTTAAATCACTTGTGTTTAAGTAACTAAATGCACTGTTAACACATTAATGTATGAGACTGAAATATTTATTCAGCAATGCAATATTGAAAGATGTTTTGCCAACTTTCTAGAAACAGAAGCACTATCTTGTCACAATATATAAATCTTAGAAATAAATTCTCACTAATGGAACATTTTTATCTCTAAACAAAGTAATCAAGATTCTTTATCCCTTTCTATTTCTAGAATAGAAAGTGTGGTGAACATACATTTAGACATTTAGAAGTATCATTTTAATGAGACAAGATAATCATGGCACCCTAGTCGCTCACCTGAAGACCTGTAAATGAGCCATGTCACGACAAAACCAACGTTATGCGTTTGCGACTAGCGTGATCCAGACCAGCCTGCACATCCGCGCAGTCTGATCAGGATCCATGCTGTTCGCCATCAGTTTCTCTACTTGTAATAGTTTGTAAGCGAACAGCTTGATCCTGATCAGACTGCGTGGATGCGCAGGCTGGTCTGGATCCATGCTGGTCGCAAATGCATTACGTTGGTTTTGGCGTGACGCGGCTCAAATTATAACTGGGCCTACTTGTCAATGCATCATGCACTGAAGAATCTTGGTAGAGGTCAACTAGACTATGTTTCCAAATATCTAAGCTCAAGTCATAGAGGTTTCAGAACATTTTTTACATTTTTACTATATACATATAAGAGAAACCTATGACCCCCAAGGAGCAGACAAGTTTTACCCAAGAGGCAATGTGGTTTCAGACAAGAGGATGTATGTATTTTTACTACTTTAATATGGGACTACCCATGAATCATTCACATGAACATTGGTCAAAATCCAGAAATTAGTTTTAAAGTAATTGCTTATAATGCACAACAATGAACAATGGACAGAGGACAATCACAAAAGCTTGCCCCAAGCATTTTTTTGCTCAGGTGAGCTAAAAATGTAACTATGAAAATAAAACATGTGAAAATGTCCAATAAATAAACAGAATGTACAGATTACAGAGAAATTTAATCTTGTTTATATATTCAGAATAAGATAACATCATCTGTGAACAATTTCATGTTGTTAATATTTTAATGTATATTTTTAATTCTGGAGAAAATAGTTTTACACCATAATTGATCAATACAGAGTTTTCCTGTATATGATATCTGAGTAAATGTGGAATCAAAGCAGCAGTATGCCACAGTATGATTCAAGATTAAATAATCAACAAGTTCAGCAAAGGTTTTTGACTACAGTTTTGAATACATTATAATTACATTCTGATGTGAACATACCGAACCATATTTTTCTAGTCTGACAGAGATTTCATCACAAACATTAATACATTTTTTTTTGCAACACAAATGAAGAGAGATTGTGTTCCCCTACAATGAGATAACACTATTTATATAAGATATGACTGTGTCTCTAATGTTTCTTTGATTGATGGAACATGATAAAACTCTTGTAGCAGACGCAAAATGTGAAATCAATTAAAAGGTTAATGTTTTCTTATCTTATTTCAACCCTGACTGACAACTCATCTTTCAGCAGGCATATCTCACAAGAATATCATCTGTGATTATTTAAGCTCATCATTTCATCTGAATTATCATTCCATCTTCCATATAACAAAAACAATACACAGTGAATCACATGTTTTGTGAATCATGTTTGTTATAACTACCTTTATAACATGACTTTTGGAAATTAAAGTATAATCAAAATCTAATGAGAATTGAGATAATATGTAATGATATAACCTGCCTTTTTTTATATTTATACACTTTCTAAGTAGCTTCAATCTTGTCTTTCAAAAATATTAGAATTACTTTGTAAGACATAATACTGTTGTTATCCGAAATGTAAGGAACTTAACTAAGACCTTTTGAAAACCTCTGTCATTAGCCCCTTTAAATAAAACATACCAATATGATTTCAAGTACAAAATCAACTTCTTGTATCTTTATTAAATGCATACAAAACTTAATGATTTTTGTGACTGCTTTCTGGTATAATTAACTTTTTCAATAAAAACCACCCTGGATTCTTCCTCACAGTCAGAGACAGTTAGTTCAGAATTTAAAATATGACAAGCTCATACACTGAATCAGCTGAGAGGAAGGTGAGAGAGATAGAGAGGGCAAAGTGGGATAAAGGTTAAACTAGTTACCGTGGAGGCCTTCTCTGTGAGGTAGCTAATACCAACATCTGGTCCTATCACAAGCTCCATTGATATACTCCAACCAGACTGAAATATCAAATACTTACAATATAATCTACTGTCAGTTACTATTACCTATATGATTATTACATTTGCTATATTTCTACATTTTGATATACTGTAGGTATTCAATATAAATTTTCCTAGGATAAAAATGATAAAACTGTTAATTAAGTAAAAGAATATTGACTATACAAGATCTGCTAAAGAATAAGTAAGCAAAGATAGTAGTACATGAACTTCCTAAGGATAAATCACCAGATGTATTGCAAAAGAAAATTAACCAATTAGTATCATTTAAAGTAAATGCTGTGTTTATATAACAGAACCCCTACTATTTTATTACCCGGACTACAGCAGAAAGAGTTCAGAGAAGCAATCATTTCTGATGAGTCAAGTTCATATGTTAACCCTCATAGTTTTGTATCTTTGGTCTTTAATCTGTACAGTGTCTTATTTTCTTTATTATTTTTTATGAGGTACATAAGAAGTGGAACCAAGTTTTAACACATTATTGAATAAACATTCTGGTGCTAAGAAAGTTATAATGTGGAATAATAAAGTAAGAGTCTTTAAAAAGTAATGTATAGTACAGGACCTTTTTGTTACAATTTTGCTGTCCAGATCAAAATAAATTATTTTGAATAACAATTTACTTACATGAACTCAATTAATATCCAAAACAAAACAAAATATTATGAAACCTACACCGAAATATTAAGGCACTATTTCCAACCAGGAAGTTCCAATATAACCACCTGTTTCTATCTCCAGCATTTCAAACACTAAGAAACCATGGCAATCAAATCTTGTATTTTATCAGTAAACAAGCAATAAAATCACTACCTTCAATACACTTTATGATGTTAATTCCCACAGAGCTTTACATAGATGATTCTATCAAATTTGAAATACATGAAACATGTAAAAAAGTGAAGTTATCACCAAGGATGCTTTGAATTAAGTTAAAATTTACACCAAGATCACCCCTCAAAACTTAAGCTACAATTAATGTTCCTTGCTGATGGGGGATGCTTTAAGATATAAATGAACATGATTTTTGCAGGTAAAGCCTGTAGGCTTATCAGTAAGGAGGAATCAGAAGGGGGGATACTAATCGACGGTCTCCACAAAATCGACGGTCTTTGACGGTCTCCAAAGACCGTCGAAGACCGTCTATTGTAGGAGACCGTCGATTAGTAGGTTATCACACAAATCGACGGTCTCGCGATGAATTGATAAGAATAATTTAGAAATAATTAATAATAGGTCAATTATCTTTTTTCTTTTACGACGATACTTTATTTATGTCAATATTTAAGGATATTAATGGGGTAAGAAATGATTAGATAAAAAAGGGAAAAATATAAAAAAAAATATGGGGAAATAAGATATTGATATGCAGCAAATTAGATAAACAAATTAACAATGAAATATATTGAAATATAAAAATGCTATTGAATTTATTAATAAATATCAAGGTCTTATATTTTTATTTAGATCTATATTAGTAGTAGTAGTAGTAGTAGTAGTAGTTAGTAGTAGTAGTAGTTTGAGCTTAAACTATATACATATAAATTTGTGAGTTTATGCATATTTGTATATATTCTAAAGACCGTCGAAGACCGTCAATGGGGAGAGACCGTCGATTTGTAGTTTATAGATAAAGACGGTCTCATGGTATAGTTTTATGTCTACAAAGGCCGTCGATTGTAGTAGACGGTTGATTAGCAGGTTACTATACAAATCGACGGTCTCGTGATTATACATTAATTTGATGGATATTACATAGTTATTATAATAAATTTAGCCGGTCAATAAGCAAATTCTCTAAGATAATAATTTATTGATTTCAGTAATTTTTATAATTTGTAAAATAACAAATACGATTTAAAAATGAATAAGATAAAAGATAAGTAACATGCCATTTTTGTTTATTTATTTATTTTTTAAGACAATAAAATATATTGGAATATAAAAATGCTATTAAATTTATTAAAAAATATCAATGTCTTATCTTTTTATTTATATCATAAGTAATAGTAGTAATTAGTAGCAGTAATATAATTACGATGTTTAAGCTTAAAAAATACATACATAAATTTGTGAGTTGTATATATTCTAAAGACCGTCGAAGACCGTCAATGGTGAGAGACCGTCGATTTGTAGTTAATAGACCGTTGATTGTAGAAGACCGTCGATTAGTAGGTTACTATACGAATCGACGGTCTCGTGTTATTAATCTATGTTGCCAGCCAATAAGCATTTTTTCTAAGACGATAGTTTTTTTTGTGTCAATTTTTTTTGATGATTTGTAAAAAAAGAAAATAAGATATTCCTTAAGAAAGGATATAATATAATTAATATGATTTTTTGATGACTGTCAATTAATTGATAGATCATTGTTATTTTTCCAGATTTTCCCTTTTTGTATTTATGAGTGGTTTTTATTTGTATTTTTTTTAATATTAACTTCATCGATAATATTATCATTTGTATAAGTAATAGTAGTATACTCAGAATAATTTAAACAGAAAAATTGTTAATTTGTAAGTTTGCACACAATTGTCTAATTTAAGACCGTCGAAGACCGTCAACAGGGAGAGACCGTCAATTATAGTCTACAGTAGTTTGTAGATACGTGTATATAATGATGTAGATAAGGTACTTTTATAAATAGTGTATGTTTAGTTAGTGTAAGTGTGTATATATCATTTACGTGTATAATGCGTTTAAAATAATTGGTAATCTTGAGAAGAAAAATGAAGAGATGAAAGAATCATTATTATACATGCAGTCGCAATCAATGCGAAATAATCTTATTTTTGGTGGAATTAAAGAGGAAGGATATGAAAAGCCTGAAAACACGGAAGCCCTTTTAAGAAATTTCATGGTGGAAAAGTTAAAGATCGCAAAAGATTTCGTGTCGAACATTAAATTGAAAGAGCGCATCGCATGGGTGCCATATCAAGAGACCCAAAAACGAGGCTCAAAACAGAAGTCGAAGAATTGTATGCAAATTCAATATGTTCGCCGACAGGGAAATTGTCCGGAAATCCAGCAATAAATTAAAGGACACAAATTATTACATATCGGAACAGTTTCCCCCCGGAAGTAGTAGCAAAGAGGAGGACACTTTTCAGAAAGATGAAGCAAGAAAAGGAAGCCGGAAATACAGCATGGGTGTCATACGACAAACTCTATGTAAATGGGAAAATAGTAACAGATGTGTAGGAAAACGCGGATGGGCTTAAATGCTTAATATGGAACTGTAACGGACTGAGTTCTAATAAAACAACAGACAAAAACTTCACTGACTTTTTAACCAAAAATGACGTCATCATCTTAAGTGAATCATGGACTAGTAAATCGAGTGAAATAGATTTAGAAGGGTTTTCATGTAACAATTTATATCGTAAATTCAGACACCGCAATGCTAAAAGAAATAGCGGTGTATTGTTGTGTATCTTAGGAATAATGTTAAAGATGGTATTTTCAATAGTAAAAAATATACATGACACAATTATTTGGTTAAAAATTTGATAAATATTTCTTTAATAATGCTTCTGACATTTACCTAGCTGCAGTTTATTTATGGGGAGAAAATTCACCTATTGCAAATTTGATAGATATAGATTTGTTCGACTGTTTACAAAATGATATAGAACATTTTAAGTCGAAAGGCACGGTGTTTTGTTTCAGGAGATTGTAATGCAAGGACATCAATGCAAACATGACTATATATTATGTGATCAATTTGTGCCCGACATCGACTCAGATGATTATAGTATTGATACACCCTTGCCAAGATTTTTCAATGGACAAGGGGAGTAACTCATATGGTAATAGATTAATTGACATGTGTAAAGCTACCTCCCTTAGAATAGCAAACGGCCGCTTAGGTGACGATTTCGGGAAAGGTGTTTATACATGCTATAATTATAATGGTGCTAGCTTAATAGATTATTTATTATTGTGTGAAAAAGATTTGAAATGATAAACAATTTTCATGTATGTGATTTTAATGAAATTCAGCGACCATGCTGCCTTAAATTTTTGATATTTTGGTGTAACTCGGTTAACGCAAATGGTTCAAAAGTATTTGATTACGAGTATATTAAATGGAGTGATAATGATAAAGAATTATATCGTTCTGGGCTTATAGCAAAATTGCCTGTTTTAAATGATATATTATTGAATTGTAATGTAAATGATGTAAATAGTGTAAATAATACGGTGAATTTATTCACAAGTGCTGTGAGAGAAGTGGCAGATCCTCTATTTTTAAAAACATGGTTGTACATTTCCAAGATTTGATGTAACTGAAATTGATGATTCCTGTAAATGGTTTGATTTGATTGTAGGGAAACAAAAACAATTGTACAAAAATGCATTAAAAAAAGTTTAATATGTCACACACAGAGACTGATAGATTAGAGTTAGTTCAACGTAAAGCTAGGTATAAATATGTTGTTAAGAAAAAAACGTCGTTCTTTTAAATGGCAACAAACTAAAAATTTTGAGAATTTAAAAAAAGAGTAAGCCACGTGATTTTTGGCGTTATTTTAAAAAGAAACAGAGACGCAATAATTGTGAAAATACCTTTGCACGATTTTAAAATCTATTTGAAACTATGTTTTCTGAAGTAAATTTTTCCTTGAATGAAAGAGCAGAAGATTTTAACAATGTCCATGATTTTAATGATTTTAACCCTGTTTTTTTCTGAATTAGATGGAAATATTACTTTAACAGGAAGTACTTAAGGCAATTTCTATGCTTAATCGAAATAAAGCGGCCGGGATAGATAATCTTTTAAACGAATATTTTTATAGAAGCAAGTGATATTTTGTCTGGACATATAACAGAGCTATTTAACAATATTTTAGAATCTGGCATTTTCCCCGAAATCTGGACAAGAGGTTGTATAATACCATTACATAAAAAAGGGAAATAAAGAAAATGTACAAAATTACAGAGGAATAACTTTATTAAAGCCATCTTGGTAAAATTGTTTACTAGTATTTTAAATCAAAGAATAAGTAAATGGGTGTGATGAAAATAATATTATCTCTGATGCGCAGTTTGGTTTTAAAAAAGGTAGTTCGACTACAGAAGCTGTTTTTATATTGCATTCTATAATTGAAAAATATTTGAACCAGAAAAAAAGATTGTATTGTGCTTTTATTGATTTAAAACGCTGTTTTGATTCTATATACAGGAATGCACTTTGGTTTAAGATGTATTATGCTGGTTTAAATGGTAAATTATTAAGAATAATAAGAAGTATGTACAGCTCTGTTAAATCTTGTGTTAAGTCCTGTGGTAACTATTCTGATTTTTTCGATATTTCGATTGATTACGTCAAGGGGAGATAATTTCCCCAGTTATGTTTTCCTTGTTTATTGAAGATCTAGAACTCTATTTGCAAAATAACTTAAATTCTGGTATAGATCTTCAAGACATTTGCCTAATTTTACTTTTATTTGCTGATGATATGTATTAATTGATGAAAATCCTCTAGATCTCCAAAATTCATTAAATAAGCTTCATGAATACTGTAATAAATGGGGATTAGAAGTTAATGTTAACAAAAACCAAAATCGTTTGTTTTTCGTAAAGAGGGGTGGTTTAAGAGCAGGAGAAAAACTGGTTATATGGTCAAGATAATATAGAAATCGTAAATGATTTTAATTATCTAGGTGTCACATTGAATTATACAGGAAATTTTAACTTAAATACTCAAACTTTGTATGGTAAAAGTTTAAAAGCCCTAAATAATTTAGTGGCAAATTTGAAAAAATATGAAACAAAACCAAAAGTAGCCCCTACAGTTGTTCGACTCTTTTATTGGTTCTATTTTAATGTATGCAAGTGAAGTATGGGTTTTCACAAATCAAAAAAAGTTAGAAAATATTCATTTGAAATTTTGTAAAACTATTTCTTGGTGTTAGAAAATCTACTAGTAACGTAGCTGTGTATGGTGAACTTGGAAGATATCCGTTGTATATAAACAGATATGTCCGAATTGTAAAATTTTGGTTTAAGATAATAAGTTCAAGTAATATTATTATAACTACAATTGTTAACTCATGTATGTCTGATATAAATATAGGGTATACAAACTGGTTTGCAAATGTACGAAGTCTTTTAGAAAAATACGGTTTTTTTTTATGTATGGTTAAACCCTTTAAGCGTTAATCAAAATTGTTTTATTGTCGTTTTTAAACAGAGATTAATAGATGAATATTTACAAGAATGGAGAGCTAGTATTAATTGTAATGATGTATTATTTTTTATATAAATCAGTAAAGGACAGTTTTGAAATGTCACCTTATTTAGAAAATATTGTATCAAGGAAAACTAAGAATAGCTTTGACAAAACTGCGTATTTCAGCTCATAATCTTAGAATACAGACAGGTAGATATTCACGTGAAAGAGTAGAGCGTAATTTAAGATATTGTTTAATTTGCAATACAAATGAAATTGAGGACGAGTTCCATTTTGTGTTTAAGTGTCCTGCATATGAAAATTTAAGAAATATTTATATTAAGAATTATTATAGAAATAGACCAAGTATGTATAAGTTTACTCAATTATTAAAAAGTGATAAAAATAAAGAAACAATTATGCTTTGTAAATATATTAATGAAGCTTTCAAATTAAGATATCAGATTATTAATGCTTAATATGTATTTCAACCTACTTTTATGTATACCTAACAGATCCAACTAATGAAAAGTTTTATTGTGTATACTACTGTGTATGTAATATCCATTATGCTTTAATATTTGTGTCATCTCTATTTTGTTTTGTCCATCCAATATAATTATTACGTTTACTTTCATGTCATTGTATTTTTCATGTCATTATATATGTATGCTTGTATATATGTTAATCACGAGAAACTTGTAGTTTAAGTGAAATAAACGTTCTTCTTCTTCTTCTTCTTTGATAAATATTGACGGCCTCGTGGAGACCGTCGATTAGTAGGTTACTACACAAATCGACGGTCTCGTGATTATACATGAATTTAATGGATATTATATAGTTATTAATTAATTTAGCCGTTCAATGAGCAAAACTTTTTTTTTTTTTTTTTCTTTTTTTCCCTCTTTTTTTTTTTTTTTTTTGTTATTTTTTATTTTCTTGTTTAAGGTCTCAGATTTTATGTTACATGAACTTCCTCTATATTATTATTATAAAAAGTAGTATATTCTCTATTTTTTTTAAATTTAAAAATCTATAAAAATGTGTTAGTTAACGCACAATTGTATATATTCTAAAGACCGTCGAAGACCGTCGATTAGTAGTCAAATATCGACGATCTCGTTGTGTGGTTATGTCTCCAAAGACCGTTGATTGTAGGAGACCGTCGATTAGTAGGTTACTATACGAATCGACGGTCTCGTGTTATTCATTTATGTAGCCAGCCAATAAGCATTTTCTTTAAAACGATAGCTTATTTGTGTCTTTTTTTTTGATGATTTGTAAAAAAAGCGAAAAATGATAAAATATAATTAAAATGATTTTTTTTATGACAGTCAATTAATCGATAGATCATTGTTATTTTTTCAGATTTTCCACTTTTTGTATTTATGAGTGTTTTTGTATTTTTTTTAATATCAACTTCATCGATAATATTATCATTTGTATAAGTAATAGTAGTATACTCAGAATTATTTTAACATAAAAATATTAATTTGTCAGTTTGTACACAATTGTGTAAGACCGTCGAAGACCGTCAACAGGGAGAGACCGTCGATTATAGTCTACAGTAGTTTGATCAAAATCGACGGTCTGGTGGAGACCGTCGATTAGTAGGTTACTATACAAATCAACGGTCTCGTGGTATTAATTTATATAGCCGGCAAATAAGCGTTTTCTCTAAGACGATAGTTTATTGATGTCGTATTTTTCTGATTTGTAAGTAACTGATAAGTTTGAAAAAAAAGTTAAAACATAATTATCATGACAATAAACTGTTTAAAAACTAACAATTTGTTAGATAGATCATTGCTATTTTTCCAGTTTATTTTTCTTTTCTTTTTTTCTTTTTATTTTTACATTAACTTTATCGATATTATTATCATTATTAGCAGTAATAGAAGTATAATATTATATTTTAACATATAATATTAATTTGTAAGTTAACGCACTGGGAGAGACCGTCGATAAATTAACATATCTTTTTTTTTTGAAGACTGTCGATTAGTAGATAAATCATGTTATTTCTCTCTTTTTCTCTTTTCCATTTTTTTGTTATTTTCTTGTTTAAGGTCTATTTTCTGTTACAATGTACATCAACTCCATCGATTATTATTTTTATTATTAAGTAGTAGTATAATCTCGTTGTTTTTTAATTTAAAACAAATATAAAAAAATATGTTAGTTTACGCACAATTGTATAATATTCTAAAGACGGTTGAAGAACGTCAATGGGGAGAGACCGTCAATTAGTAGTATTATAAATATCGACGGTCTCGTGGTATGGTTATATCTCCAAAGACCGTTGATTGTAGGAGACCGTCGATTAGTAGGTTACTATACGAATCGACGGTCTCGTGTTATTCATGTATGTAGCCAGCCAATAGACGGTAGTCTATTGGTGTCAAACTTTTTTGATGATTTGTAAAAAAAGCAAATAAGATTTTCTTAAAAAAGGAAGATAAAACATAATTATTATGATTTTTTTGATGACTGTCAATTGATCGATAGATCATTATTTTCCCATTTTCCCCCTTTTGAATATATGATTGTATTATATATATATATTTTTTAATATCAACTTCATCGATATTGTTATCATTTGTATCAGTTATAGTAGTATACTCACAATTATTTTAACATAAAAAATGTTAATATGTAAGTTTGCACACAATTGTGTAAGACCGTCGAAGACCGTCAACAGGAGAGACCGTCGATTATAGTGTACAGTAGTTTTATAAACATCGACGGTCTCGTGGAGACCGTCGATTAGTAGGTTACTATACAAATCGACGGTCTCGTGGTATTAATTTATGTAGCCGGCAATAAGCGTTTTCTCTAAGACGATAGTTTATTGATGTCATATTTTCTGATTTGTAAATAACTGATAAGTTTGAAAAAAGTTAAAACATAATTTTCATATGACAATAAACTGTTAAAAGACTAACAATTTGTCGGATAGATCATTGCTATTTTTTTCCAGTTTTTTTTTTCTGTTCCTTTTTTTATTTTATTTTTACATCAACTTCATCGATATTATAATCGTTATTAGCAGTAATAGAAGTATAATATCATTTTTAAACATATAATATTAATTTGTAAGTTAACGCACTATTGTGTAAGACCGTCGAAGACAGTCAAAAGGGAGAGACCGTCGATTATAGACGAAGTGTCATAATTGCATGAATCTGCCAGGTACGGCCAGAATAGGTTGGAAAGACAGGAACGTATCTGCAAAGTATGTGGTATCAACGAAATTGAAGATGAATTTCATTTTGTACTTAATTGTAAAGCTTATAAAGAATTGCGAACTAAATATATTAAACGTTATTATTATGTTCATATAACGTGCTGGTTTTTTAAACGCCAACTTTTAATTATGATAATTTATTCATTCTCTAGCTGTGAAACACTGAAAACATGTTTGCTTATCACGTCCTTATCATTGCATGTATTTAATTTCATGTTGTATTAACAAGATACATGTATCGTATACGTTCTGTTCTGATCATTAATCGACTGATCTCTCTCAGGCCCCTATAGCTACGTTTCACGCTAAATTATTGCATAACACATAAATATCGCACTAAAGGTGGGGGTCGCAAATTGCGGTAACATACTCTAACAACTATTTATGACCCAGTGACATCTGCTCAATTAAACGCTGCTGATTAGTGGTATTCCTGATTAATATCATTTTATAGCAGACATTTCTTTACATACATCAGACATCGATGATGTTATTGTATGAAGCAGATCTCTTCGAATATTTATCCTTAATTTATTGAACTTTTATAGAAATATTCAGGTTAGATAGTTTCACCCATTTGTTCATTGTATTTACTCATTACATTTACATTTTTTACGGCTGCGTTTTATTGACGCTATACGTTATGAACGAAAAAAATGTCAAATCTTCTTTATATTTTGGGACCTTATAATATTTGATGTGATTATGAACAGATAAAACGGTAATAAAAAAGGTGGATTTGTTTTTAACCTTTTAACCTTTTTCCTTTTTCAATGCATACAGAACGTATTATTTCCATTTGTAGATATTTATTGACTTTTGTATAATAAATTAACTAGCTTACTCGATATATTATTATATTTGATACCTTTATTAATATACCGATTAATAGCTTTAAATGGAAAGAAAATTAAAATAATTTAATTCTAAATTACTTCTGCACATTGTCTTAGACAAGTAGTTTGTCTATGGAAAATTGTGGACTTAAGCATCTTAGTGTGAAAATGATAACGATCTCTGATTAGCTTATCTCTATGACCCCTGCCAGCTTCATTGACAGGCGCAATGTCTTTTTTCTTCACATTAGCTAGTTTTATTTTACATTGGCTTTAAGTTTATTTCTTTTTTGTATATAAATGCATTTTGTATATTTCCTTAACCATTATATTTGCCTTTTTCATTTACCAATTCAAAAGGTTTGATTATTTTAAACTTGGTTTTCATTTGCATTCAGTAAAAAGTAGGACCTTATATTAACAGCTTTTTATGTTTTAATTTTTTATTCCAGACAGATTTTTAAAACAAAAATTGTGCTATAAAGAAATCAATTTTATTAAATTTCTGAAATAATTTTTTGTAACTTTTGTAACTTTTCTTGTGCAAAATTTATTATAAAATAGTCTCTCACTTTTTTCGCAATTCCAATTATGTAATAAATCTCGTATAATAACCTATTAATCGACGGTTCTACCGTCGACGGTCTTTTGTTGTGAATAACTTTATGTATATTAAGTCAAAAATGTATTTATTTCATTAAGACAATTAATTGATCATTGTTCAATTACAACTGAACTAACACAACATCTAAATTCTATTAATAAATTAATAATCATCAAAACATTTCATTTTTTTTTCATTATTACTGTATTTTTTTGCATTAAAAATATCCGTTAATCATTCTAAACTATTGACATTAACCACTGAAAATAATAGTTTTATTGCCTATTTGTCAATCTGTCTTTCAAATTTAATTACGTGTTTAATCTGGAGACCGTCGATTTGTGTAATAACCTACAAATCGACGGTCTCCTACAATTGACGGTCTTCGACGGTCTTTGGAGACCGGGGACCGTCGAAGACCGGAGACCGGAGACCGTCGATTAGTATCCCCCAATCAGAAGGCATCTTCTTTTACAAAAAGCTGTGTCCTCCTGCTGTGTAAGATCAATTACTTCACTATATGTGGGCCAATTTCTAATAAATAAATACTGGATCAGTAAGATTCAAAGATAAGTTCATTACTAAATTAGATGCAAATGGGAGTTGTTCCCCAACCTTAACATCTGTAGATTAAAGTTAATATAGATAATTTATGTTTTGTCTAACTCTCAATAGAAAGATCTACAGAGTAAAACAGGTTGACATATACCTAAGGAACAGAATAGTATAATATTATATGAGACGAAAAGAGTTAATTCCATCTTTACTTCAGTTTTTGAGAAACCTTGCATTTGATCAAAGAATATTAAACAACATTCAAAGTTCTTCAAAGTTCTAAGTAACATTTCAACTTACATTCTTCAGTGAAAAGGTGGCACATTGTTAATTTATTAGTAGAGGTTAAAATCTTGGTTTCCGCTACTTAACATTAGTTGATCATTACAAGTTGCAAATTGAAAATTTCCTTAACGAAATAAGAGAAATGCAAAATATGTAAGTAAAATAAAAATCTGTTTTTAGCATCCTTGACCTTGACAACTCCAACCAAGTGAGAGGACAACCAAAGGTATGTTCCAACCAAACATGAAAGACAGCAGTCAATTTAGAAAGACTGAGCAAAAGTGCAAAAGTCAATTTTAGCAATGGTGACCTTGACCAAAGTGACAGAAGTAAGAAGACCTTCCTTGGTAAGAATGGAATACATCTGTCGATAAATGAAGTTGCTAGAAGAGACTGTTATAAAGTGCAACAGAATTAAAGGATGAAGTGGCAAATATATGATTTCCAAAACTTCAATGGATGCATAAATGATATTCAAACATCAGCCAGCTGAAAAACAAGCCCCATAATTTAAAGTTAGGTATAAAGTATAATGCAGCAATCAAAGAAAAGAGTAATAACAAAAGAAAGCATATATCCTATTTTTCAGCTTTACAAGCACGATACAATTTGATTTCTTCAATTAAATAATACTATTACTTACCCCTAATGCACACTTGAATCTCTCCTGGTTGAATTTATTTACTCTGGACAATGTTTCGAAGAATTTATACACACATTCTGACTCGGACAACTGAGCATATGCTTTAAAATGTTGCTGTATAGCCTTACGCAAATTTTTGGACTGTAAAAAAACAAAAACACAAAATTGTTTATGATATTATTATATCCAGTATCAAACAATGTCAAAAAATGTGAATTATCACACTAACATCTTTGAGGTTTTCATATCTGAATGTAATATTTACTTCATCAGCATTGAAGTCTTCCTGTCAAGAAACAAACCTTCTCATCATTACAGTTGAAAGTTTAAGTGGACCTACTTAACTTCAAGTATAACATTAAGTGGGTATTGCCTTAATTTAGTTAGTATTTGAACTGCAACAAGTATTTCTGTTTCCTTATATAATACATGCCTGGGAACTATGGTTTCTTATTGCAGATTTTTATACATCATTTCCTTGTGCTAAAATCAAGCTCAGTAAACAAGGTTATAGCACCATGTTTAGCAAGTACTTGTTTTGGTTAGTTTTTATGTCTTCTGGCACATTTAAGGTGTATTTTTGTTACATCTGATGAAGATTACAGTGTTAAACTTTTTCTCTGGATTTTAAAGAAATATATCAGTCGGCAGCTTTAGTGTTTCTTAGATGATGTGACAGTTGTGTATCTTATTTCAACTTAAGTTTTCTTCAATTTTATAAGTTATTTGAAATGTGATTTACATACAAAGACATGGTAATCAAGTCAAAATTAAATTCACATGACCAGTAATGAAGTAAATGACTGTTACATATTGTTTTATGTTCCTAACATGACTTGGCTAATACAGTGAAAACATGACTTTTCAAACTTAAAATCTGTTTATCATTACAGTATCAAATGTTCATGACTTCCTTTAAATAGTCATGACTTAAAAATATAAAGATGCATCAATTATTCACAAGATTTAAAGTGGATTGGTCTACAATGGGCACAGTTTCCTTAAGTATTTCAAATATTGATAAAAACAATAGAAATGTATCACATAGATATTCTTACAAGTTATTTCATTCTTACAAGTTTTTGTTTGAAATAAATTGTTTATAGAGTTCTAAATGATTCAGTATGAACATTTAAATATGATTGTTTTCTTTGTTTTCTAGAAAAACTTATTGTCTTACTGTCTGATGTATGAATATAATTATGTAATATCGGATCATTTATCTCACTTGTATACAACATTCAAATATAACTCTTTCAAGGTTTGTTATTATATCTGATACTCAATACTATCAACATAATTATTTATTGTATAACAGACCTTCCATTAAAGACAATTCACTTTAATGAAGTCACATTTAATACTCACTTAAATAATAAGATAAAACTTTTAACAGAACCTACAAACTGCAAACTATATCCATAAAGCTTTCATGTACATATACTATAATTCGGAAGACTTCAGCATTTCATAAACACTGACCTTTAATGGCTTTATCAATATAACCAACGCAAATACTCATCCTTGCTCCAACTTCCTTTTTCGACACAATCATGTATAGGTACTTGTGGAACAAAGGAAGTGTTGAGTGTTTTTAATAACAAACATCCATCAGCATGCTTAGGACAAGCTTAAAGATTACATTGAGCAGATTATTGTCCCCCTACCCTACAGCTTTCTTTAAATTTTCTTAAAATTATCTTTTTAAAAATCTTCCTTTTTTCAGTATTATCCCGTTATATTGATACAAATATTAACATGTTTGCCATTTTTCCTAATGATTTTATTGATTTTACATAATTAATTCATTTTGTAACAATACCTCTCATTGACTCATACATGAAGTAAAAAGGGGAGAAAACAATTAACAAATAATCAAATAAATCTGATTAATTACCTCCCTTTGTATGACATCTGTATTATTGCAAAATTGCACTTTGTTTAAGTAAACCTGCCTATCTAAGCAAAACAGGTGCCATCTGCTGTTAAATTCATGCATTATGCACTGAATAAACAATCAAGAAGGTTTTATAGTTTAATCAATAATGTTCCACTAATCATCAAGGGAAACAATTGCACATTTTTGTTCCTCAACTATTGATCTGGGATGTTAGAGACTGGTAGACAGTTATAAACATCAGTCACAATTGTTTCAATAATGATGATTAAACAAAATGCTAGGATAAAACAAAATCTGAATGCACTAGTTATTATTAAAACATGAATCACTATTTATCTGGGGTACATCACAAATATCATGTCTATAAACTGCTGATTAGAATATGTGTTTATTTGTTTTTGTTTTTTGTTGTTGTTTTTTACAAGTACAAAAACACTAAGTATGTTATATGTCTATTCATAGAAAGATGTGTCAATCAGCTTCCTAAAATTTTCTTCTTTTTGTACAGACAGAGCTGTAACATTATTGTCACATGTTACCTTTCTAAAATCAACAATCAACTAAAAAACATTTTAAAGTACAGTTTGTGCCTTTGAATTGATATATATTTATTTTATATAACAAAAGTTCTAATTTTTGTAAAATTGTTATAATTTTTTCTGTAATACCTTCATTGAGTCTATCACATTTTTGGGCAGGAATCGTTTCAATCCAACTTCTTTCTCCAGGTATTCAAAATTGGACTTCTTATCTAAAGCTACTTGAGGCATATCTTTAAAAAATCGCCTGTAAAAATAAATAAATAAATGAATAAGCAATGTTTTCTTCATGTAACAATATTTGTAAAGTATTCATACATATGGAGTGGCGGGATTTTAATTTGGTAACCGTGCAGGAAAACATATTTTAAGTTTTGTAATATTTAGATCGTATTTAATGCCTGGATATTTGTAACTACAAGGTAAATATTTTTTAACCTTGAATTATAACATAAAACACCATTGCATGGTAAACTTCTCAGTAAAATGAACATTTCAACACATAGTATAAAAGATATTAAGTTTGGGCAGTTGACTATTTCAGTAAATCTGGTATTAGAACATCTCACCTCATTTCTATACAGCCTAGTTTAATAGCCATGTCATGGTCAATAATCTCAGCCAGATCTCTCATGTAGTCATTCCTCACCTACAACATGCATAAATATAATAGTCAACATTGTCATAATATACAACATAACAAATGAATAGAACAAAGCAGTCAATGGTTTCTTGACAAGACTAATGCCAGCTCATAGTTTAAACCATCATATGTTAATAAAGAGGAAGCTCATAAAAGCATGAAAGATTTAACTCTTTTAAAGTTAGAAAGAATTTGTTAAGAGCATTAATTTCGTGACTTATATAACAGGTTAAAATAGAGTATAGGCAGTACATTATGTAATAAACCACCTTGTCCCTGGTATGTCAGTACAAAAGGTAACCTAATTGTCAGTTTATGCAGAATTAATTCATTACTGTCTCATCAAGATAACAGGTTCCACAATTGACATGCACAAAATGCACTTTATACTGGTCCCTATAGATTTCCAACTTTATTGACAGCTACTTCTTATCAAGGTTATCTAAGTTTAATTAGAGAAACTTTTCATGTTTGTATGTTTAACTAACTAGAAAACATTATATAAACATTGGCATTGTTAGACAACAAGCATCAATAACAAAGTTTTATTATAATGCTCATCTTTTCTATATAGCCTACAACAAACAGACAGTAAACAGATGTATGCCTGATGAATAATTTTGTGAAATTCAGTGAGCTGTAAATTTATTGATTGGTGACCGAGTTTCTTTAAATATCGGCTTAATATAGCTTGTTTATGAGCTGTTTTAACGATAGCTTCTGTAATTTTTTTTAACCACTGAGGCTGAAATATGATAAAGCAATAAGATTTCTAATCTACAATATCTTGGCAAATTAAGAAAATTTACTGGCAAATGACTTGATAGATATATTATATCAAAAGGACTAATAAATTCCAGCAGTGGAAAAAATCATTATGGTGCAACTGAGAAAAAATATATATATGCTAGTAATTACATTTCCTTTTTCTTCTTCACTCAAAAACTGGGAAAAAATATAAACATTAGTTAAGGGATTTGCATTTACCCACCATTCATATGTCTTTGTTCACTGCTATTTTTTCATATTTACACAGATTCAACAGCTGTGAGTGAATGTATTGTTTACTACAGGCATGTGACTAAAGGCTGGACTATCATCAATATTTGATTAATCTCTCTACCAAGGGGTTCATATTAATGAATTAATCAACAGAAAAAAATCCCCTACCACCCATGCTGACCCTAACGTGAACCTTTATGTATTGATCTTCTAAACAGAGACATCAGTGAAACTGACTGGGGCACCAGCTCCCTTAATTAACTCATCACATAAATTATAAAATAGGCAGGGCAGTGTTATTGATAACACATTTAAAATGTCAGTAACAGATCAATGGATGCTTCTATCCTTTCTGTCTGTGACTGGTTTTTTTGTGACGTTTCCAACATTATTTAAAACCATCATTCTGTGTCACAAACAGAAGTGTTATGGGAAACAGGGTAATGATATTTTTTGCAGACACATATGGAAATATTACAGATATCATAAAGTATGACAAATACATATAATATCATCATAAAATGGTTTATTACTTCTGCTATTTGATACTGCTACATCTGTATATATTGTTTTTCCCCCACAAGAAATTCAAAACCAGAACGAAGAGAATGTTCCTGTAAGGCTAGCATCAATCAAGTTCCAATTAACTGATCAATTATTAAAACAGTGAGGACTGGAGCTAATTGATTAGCTAGCTGACAAGACAAAGGGTAAAATGGTAGTATGACACTAAATCTTCATGACAATTTCCTCACAATGTCCCTCAAATAGTTTCACATGTCCCCATAAATCCATTTGCATTTGCCGTATTAGGTATAATCATAAATCTTTAAAAATAAGACCAGATTATTATCTTCTTTAAAAAAAGACTACAATTGCAAGGAAATAAGAATGAAAACAGCTAGAAAAAATCTCCTCTTTATAAACAAAACTGATTTTTTTCTTGATTAATAATATTATATTTGAAATGTCTGGTTCAATATACAAGCCCCCAAACCTTAAAATCTAAAGCCTCCATCCTTGAAAAACAGGCTAACTAATATAAGCACCAAGAACTTGTGTGATAATTGGTTCTTCCATCCATTTCAATGAAAATTAATATTTCATTTTGGTACTGACACAAGAGAGTTGAATACTTGCTATTTGTGGAACATCTGTATTCTCTACAGATATGCAATGCATGCTATTTGATTGATTAAATAGCCAGCATTTACCATTGAAAAAAAAGAGAGAAAAAAGAAGAAAATACTGTTTTTTTGCGAATAAATTCATCACTTACAATTTTGAATTCCAGAAGAATGTGTAATGACTACAGAATCAGATAATGTTTCAGCTAATCACAAAATCGTGTGAAGTGTATTACTTTCTCAATGTACAAAGCATGACCACTATATTTAATGATAGATCATTAGTTTTCAGATCATGATACCCCACCTTTAAAACTTACAGACTCATAGATATAACATCTCTCTAACATGTTGTTATTTCTGATAACAATCACATTCATCACTATTTTAACCCCCTTTCCTGTCATCTTATACAAGTGGTCCACCAAAAAACAGTTACTTTGAATCAACTTTTCCCTCATAGACAGGAGCTAGTATATATCTACAGAAGCCAAAATTTATCTACAGAACTATATCTGAGAGTAAATATGTGGATGGGTCATCTTTAACTTGTCCAAAATCTCACGATAGCTTTAACACTTGATACAGTCTTGATAGTTATCTTCACATGTTAAAACATTTAATACAGTGTAAAATATATCATGACAACACTGTACATCATCCATCATTAATTGGAGACTGTTTGTTTTACCACTAAACTATAAATGACAAAATGATATAATCATGATAATTATCAAATCCCTATGATACATATCTATAACAATAGAATGATTGTTGTTTAACATGACAGTAGCGAAAAATAGAGGTTTATTGCCCTAGAAATTTTTAAAGTATTAGTAACAAGAAATGTCACAAAATATTTGTTAAATTACTGGTATGTATAAACAAAGCAGTTATACTTTTGGGGTGACACATCCAAATGTGCTTATAACTCTGATAATGTCCAATGAATGTGTGACAAATTAACAAGATGAATGAATGTGCATGATAACAAATATTTTTTTACAAAGTTCCATAATTCTATCATTTTAATATGCTTTTCAAGTCAAATGCAAATGAAGCATAACAATAATTATTACAGGGCCATAATTCTGCTAATCTACAATAATTTTGTATGCATGGACATTTGATGTTAACTATCCATACAGTATCTACCATTCAAGCTTATATAATAACATCTATAACAACAACATTCTCTCATTATTTTTGAGACTATACAGGCTGATCTGGCTGTTTGTAAGTTTTGATACTTGTGGCATTTGTTTATATGCATGCTGCTATCTGTTCCAGCTACAAGTCTCAACAAAATTAATATCTACATACCTGATCATATAAATAATAGAATGTCACTTTATCTTTTGAGTAGAGTTCTTGAAAATTCTTTGGCAGGTATCTCACTCTTAACTCATACCTGTATAAAAAATGATAAAACAATGAGTTATAGCTGCGCAATTATTTCACATACAAAACAGATAGAAAAATTCAGTGTGGTAATCAAAAAGTCATTTGCATAGAAATAACAGATGCAATATATTTCTTCTATAAAAACACAGGGACTCGTCCCAATGTATCTTACTGGAGTCAAACTACCTCAAAGTATTATAACCATTACTATACCAATTATTTTCAGTCATTTATTTTCATTATGAGGATATAAAGTGATTACAAAAATCTGGGTCTAGTCAAAATTTAATGCTTTACTGTACAAACTAGAAATGATTCTCCTGCAGGCCACTTTGTTAGCAAGAAGTTCATGATTTGTGGTAACTGCACAAACAATAACACAAGTATGCAAAAGAAAATCAAAGTGCTTGTGCATTGCTCTTTTCAGCGATGAAATATATCCACTTGTTAAGTTTCATGGTGATACCAGGGTAAACACCTAAGGTATTCTCCCACCAGTTAAAGCTCAAAGTCCCCGTATATTTTCATATTTTATGTGTGAATTAAACAAAACAATGTTACAGAAACATTTTACCTCCATTCATCAGGGGGTCTTGAAGCTTCGTATTTCTGTTTTACTTGGTACATTGTGAGATTGTTGTGTAGCCAATAACATTCTCGAGAATTTGTGTGAACCAACTTTAATGCAAAACATTTTGAGAAAAATCTATCCCCAGCAGCTAAACGTCCTACTACCAGCTTAATGATGTCCTGAAAATAGAAAACATAATTTGCTTATCAAAGAGCCTCATTATATGAAATTATCATAGTTCTTGTTTGTTCATGATATTTATCATTGTATGTCATTTCCATGAATAAAGGTTATATAGTGTAGAATATATATCATTATATCATATAGCAGGAAACAGACAGTATTGTATCACATGACTTGATAAAAGAATGAGCTCTTTTACACTTAATTTAAAAACCAGATATAATTTTTGTACTTTGTATAATTACAATAAGCCCATTAACTTTGAAACATACAGAATGATGCTACTGTTTATCTAAGAGAAATAAAACACAGGTGTAAATGAACAATGTTTAAAGACAGCATTTTTGTTAATTGTAAGGATGATGAAAATGCTAGAACATATACCGTAAAATTCCTAATAAACTCCCCTCCCCTTATAAAGGCCCCCAGGCCTTTTGATAAGAAAAACAATCTACTCATCAGTGCTGAACTCATGAGTAAATCCATAATTTCATTCAAACCATTCAGAATCCATTTAATTTAAAGAATGAACTTTAAAATCTTAACACTTTTTAATGTTATTACCAACACTTGCTAGCACTAAATGTATTTACAATGATTTTTGGACTTCGGAAAAACTGTGTTGTAATAATAGCCCCCCTTTTGGAAAATGTTTTAAGTCCCCGGGGGCATTTAATAGGAATTTTACTGTAAATGTAATATCTGAGGTTCTGGGACTGGGAAGGCAGAGTAGCGCTTTCTGAGCTAGTTTGTTTTTCTATTTGTATTTTTTAGTTTCTCCCTTTATATGCTGATTATCTGCTGCTAATACAAATAAATTAAGTGGCCTGTATAACAAATAAGCCCTCTCCTTTTCTTCAGATTTCACAATTAATAAAGCTCATTTGTTAGCTGTTATTTTGTTTAAGTACCTGCTTCAAACTGTAATTAACACACCTACATGTGTACCAGTGATACCTACACTGATTATACCCATTAGATTAGTAATAAGTTAAAGGTCGGATGTGCTGCAGAATAAGTATCTTTATAATTTGTAATGTGTAAACTATATGTAGCCAACAATTACCTGCTGCTTTTTTGTATGGGATAAGGGAAAAGGTTTATGCCACTGCAGTATGAATAATGAATGAAGATGGAATGCATTATGCAGTTAATGTATGAAAATGTCTAAGTGGAAGCATGGAAACATTCTGCATAGTCTACTCCATGATTAAAACAATCATTTATATCTTCACTTGGAAGCCTCATGTATATATTTCATTCATGAGCTTATAACTTTTCCATTATGTTAAGTGTTGTAAGAAACTTATCATGTAACAAACTTTGTCAGTTTGTGCAAAATTAATACATATACTTAAGCTAGAAACATACAGAAATGATAATACAACTTTTGATCTGCATTTCAGATATATAACAATTCATTGTCGTAAAGACAGAACAATAGATGTGAGGTGATAGAAGGTAGAGTGACATCAATAGTTATATATATATGGTTCATTCCAAATTAACTAAAAGAATTCAGCACAACATGCCCCCACCCCACTCTCCAAACTGACCTAGCTGTGACAATCTTCCATTAACCTTTAATATGCTTGTAATATTGCATGACAAGGCATAAACTACTTTTCATTTAAAACAAATTTGCAGACATATAATTGAACATGCTATTAACAAAAGCACAGTGTGTAAGACTGTCACTGTTAAAGTATGTGCAATCGACGGACAGACGGCGAAGGCAAAAACAATATGTCTTCCAAAAATTTTGGGAGACATAATAAATGAACATTCAGTTAACAAAAGTACAGTTTGTGAAACTGTCACTGTTAAAGTACATGAAGTTGATCAATCATGTACAGAAGAACTGAAAGAAGAACTGAAAGAAGAAATGAAAGTAGAACAAACCTTGATTTTAAGTCTACAAGTATTATAGACCAGTACGGTCATGTATATACCAACATGTACCTCTAACAAGTCCATCATGTTTCACTTTCTAATATCCAACATAAATCTACTGTACCCTCCTAGCAGGTAAACATTAACCATAGAGTGACCTACAGTCTATCTTCTATAGCCAATCACTTATCATAAGCATTTTTATTACCTACAGGTAATCACAATTCCACTTGAAAAACAATGAAAACATGAACACAAATCCCTGCCTGATACACTGGCATCCAAACATTGCCCGTTTTTATGATATATATCCTCTTACATTTTCATACAATGCTATAATCAACACAATTCAAGATGTCTTGCAAACCACACTTTACATGAATCACCTTCCTAACAGTAAAATATTCTCCTTTTCTCTGCCATATCCACAGGAAGTTTAATCATCTTTGAAACAAAACTTTAATCTTTGAAACAAGGTAGTTCAAGTTTCCATTTACCTGTTTCATTTAACATTTGTTGATTCCACTTTTTCTTTCAACTGTTCAACCCTCTTAAACATAACCAGATTTCATTTTTTTCATGTTTTCATATCTATAAAATCATTCTGCAAAATGTAACCTCCTATAGTCTAGATTAAAAAAAATCTGGAGAATATGTTAAGAGAAAAATGTTAAGAAATATGGGAGAAATCATGAAAATTTATGGCTGTTTGTATCAGTCACAGAGATAGGGAGGTATCACTTGCTGCAAGGTTATGTTACTTCTGAGAAGATTACAAATGCAGTAATCCCTCCCTGAGGAAAATCTCTGACTGACATGCCATATGCTCCCTGTACAAAAATCTTGCATCAAACTTTTGCAATTTATGCAAGTAATAAATGATGAATCACAAGAGTTTATCAAGACATCTGTTGAAATATTCTGTTTTCTTTGCTCCAGAGTGCTCCTTCATCTTGTATAGGTGTTAAAGACAAGTAAATAAACTGAACTTCCATAGATTACTTGATGAAAATGTTTTCAAAAGATGTTCATAATGCCCTCAATAAACCTGAATACAAACACCTTTCTTTTCTTTTTTGTAACTACTGAAAGTTCAATTTAACATACTACACCAGCAGCTGAAGCTCACTGTCACAACAGTAATTATGATTGAGAATTATTTTTAAAATTCCAAAACAACTTTCTACAACTATCCAACAACAGGTACATCCTTCCACAGGCAAATCATTTCATAAGCACGTTTCTTCCAGCAAATAAATAACAATGATGAATGGAAGACTGCAAACTGTTCCTAAATAAACATTGTTCTAACACACGGAATGTGGTATCATTTACTCATATTACTCCAGCTCTCAGTTCCTCTATGTACTATCTCACTATGTCTTTCATTAACATTTCTTTAATTAGCAGACCATCCAAACACTGGTATGTTAATATTAAACAGCTATTGTTTTATTATTCTGTTGTATAACTTATATACTGTTATACAATTATATTCGCGCAAGCTTATCAGATCTTAAGACTGCCTGTTTCCATAAATAGAAATGTTTCCTGATTAGAATCAAAATACCTGCCACTTCTAAATTTCTAGACATTTAAAAAAGATTGGCATTTAGCATGTAACAATGAATATGAATGCATCGTATTACACCACAGGCTACACTTAAACTGTCAGTATGCCGTGGCTAACCTCAACATACATTCATAAACTAGCATTCTTCATTATCTGTTGCATAATTACTATGTGTAAGATTAATTTCAAATCATTTTAAAACTATTACATTATCAAAACATCCAGATGACAAAGTCATTTCCTATGCCACCTAAGTTGAATCACCTGGAATTTTTCAAACACATTTTCATCCACAAAATATCAACTTTAAGACGTCCTACATCAAATGATTTAAAATTAACAAAATGTATTAAAGTATTTAGGACTTGATCAGTTTCTAATGTGGTCTGACTCATCATCTACAAATATGTCTATCAAGTTCCTCTTTTTACCTGTACTGGCACAAGAACAACCACCTGCCTGGAAAATGATTCTATCTTTATCAACAAGAAAACAGCCTATTTACCAGACCCTCACTGGATCTGACAATAAACATCATATAGAAACTATGTCCAGGTATATGTCAGGAACAGATACAAAGGTAACCAATCAGAACAATAATAAAAGACAGACTCTAAAGTAATCATTAACAATTAGTGAAATGACTTAATGTGACAGTGACAGAACTACCTGTGAAATCAGTGTAACAGATCTATTACAAGAGCAATCAGTAATCACATGTGTCGCCTCATGATGGCCAATTTCATGTTGGGACAAATTTTGTGACAGACGGACAGACAGACGGACAGTGCACAACTAGACTTGGTACTGATCATTCCTGTAAAGTTTGGATAAAATTGCACCAGTAGTTTATGAGGAGTAGTCCGGACAAGCTTTTGCGTATCTGGCAACACACAGAAAAAAACACCTTTTTATCAAAGGGCCATAACTCAGCCAAAAATCATTCAATCGGAAAACCCGTGCAATATGCACAAGGACTTGAGCTACAGATCAATCCTGTAAAGTTTCATTGAAATTACATTAGTGGTTTAACTGGAGTAGTCCAGACAAACTTTAAAAATAAAAGTAATTATAGGGCCATAACTGACAAAAATTGTTGACCCAGAAGATGAATGATGATATGCACAACTTGACTTCTAACTGATCATTCCTGTAAAGTTTGGATGAAATTGCACCTGTAGTTTATGAGGAGTAGTCCGGACAAGCTTTTGTGTATCTGGCAACCCACAGAAAAAGAAACCTTTTTATCAAAGGGCCATAACTCGGCCAAAAATCATTCAACCGGAAAACCCTTGCAATATGCGCAAGGACTTGAGCTACAGATCAATCCTGTAAAGTTTCATTGAAATTGCATTAGTGGTATAAGAGAAGTAGTCCGGACAAACTTTAAAATTAAAAATTATTAAAGGGCCATAACTCTGACAAAAATCATTAAACCGAAAAATGCTGACAATATGCACAACTACACTTGGTACTGATCATTCCTGTAAAGTTTGGATGAAATTGCACCAGTAGTTTATGAGGAGTAGTCCGGACAAGTTTTGTGACGGACGGACGGACGGACGGACAGACAGACAGACAGACGGACGGACAGACAGACGGACAGACAGACGACGGAGAAGTGATCCCTATATGTCGCCACTACTCCGTAGAGGCGACACAATAATGGTATCACAGAGTGCATGGTATATAGTATGATACCTATATGCCAGAATACATCTTGATAATTAATTAATGTATGTGTACTTAAAGACACTGAGAAATGCAAACACAATTAATGCAACATAAATTAATTAAGTAAACAAAGACTTCTACAAGATCTTGTATCAGAATGCCAGAAAGGTTCATCAATGCAACAAAAAGAATGTCTACATAATGACAAGGGGACAACTTAACTTTCAGAAAGAAGAATATTGTCATTATACTCTTGATCTTAGATTAATGTACACATTCTCTATTATTTTACCAGCATTTTCAGAGACCATTATTTCATTGAAGCATTATCATTAAAGAGTTAACCAAAGACAATTACAAATTCCTCCATCTTTTTAAAACTTTGTTACTTAATAAGTGAGCATACTAGGAATAATTTCATTATACATTATCTTCAGTATTCAGAAAGCCTGAAATTCTTGGGTCTCATTTTGGAGATAACTTTGGAATACTTCTATCAAAACTCTGGGTTACCACCAACTGCATCAAAGAAACATTTTAATCAAATAAGATTTAATGGGTAAAATACCAGATGTTCATTTTTCGTTTTTCAAACATTGGCATACAATCAATTCTCTGTTATATATGATACCAGATACACAGCTGTATTTAATAATTATTTTGGGGCAATTTCTTTTATTTTTCTGTAGATAAATTTGATTATTTTTGAATGCTAGAAAGTCCTTAAATATTTCTTAGAAATGATTTTTTTTCCAGAACAAATCATTTGTTGCCTTGATATTAAAATTTACTAGTCATTTACATTAATTCATATCAATTCAATGTTCAATTTTCATGAAGTATTATTTAAGGAAAGAAATAATTCAAATATCTGCTGATGACATTGGTTTGTAATTACAACTTGTAAATATTCATAAATCTCACTGATTCATTCTTACAACAAAGCAAAATGACCTGATCAGAAATAGATAGTTCTATTTGGTCAAACATTCAGCAAATTCAAATCAAAAACTTATTGTGCTTCTAGAAATGGAATAGTAAATGGGTGTTTCCACTAAGTGTGCAGAAATTAATGAGTCACTATTGCCTCAATTAAACATTAGATTTTAACTACAGAAAACAAAATATAGATCTGAAGAAAGTATTATGTTGATGTGACAAGTAAATGTGACAGATGTGACTGTGACAGATGTGACAGTGACAGGTGATGGTATGAGGGAACTCAAGTCAAATTATCAGTGACCGAGTAAGTTATCTCAGTAACCGAGTTAGTTATCTCAGTAACCGAGTTAGTTATCTCAGTAACCGAGTTAGTTATCTCAGTAACCGAGTTAGTTATTTCAGTAACCGAGTTAGTTATCTCAGTAACCGAGTTAGTTATCTCAGTAACCGACTTAGTTATCTCAGTAACCTAGTTAGTTATCTCAGTAACCGAGTTAGTTATCTCAGTAACCGAGTTAGTTATCTCAGTAACCGGGTTAGTTATCTCAGTAACCGAGTTAGTTATCATTATGTTTAGATGTCTTTATACATTTTTACATAATATAGAAATTTCGATGCTGATCTTAAATTTTTAACAGATATTGATTTTTTTCTCTCCAAAAACACAGCATGGTTTCCCAATGTTTAAAATTTAAGGGGAATAATTTTGTTAATAATTTGCTTGAGCAAAGACAACTTAAAAGTTATTCCCCTTTGATATTTTTCTAAGATGCTGCAAAAGAACTTCTTTGATCTAATTGAAATTGAAGGAGCTTCTATTAAGACTGTTTATATTAGTGCAAACAGAGTGAAGAGTGAGGAATGTTAGAAGGTAGCCCAGTACAACAATTGTTTATTAATATTGTTACTGAAATACCCTTGAAGTGATGATGACTACTCAATAAATACATCAACAGATGGGCTCAATACAACAATATTTTGACAGCATACAGACTGATTGACTGCCGATTAAACTTGAGAATATTTCCTACAAAAACAAGTATTGCTGGTCTTATTAATAAAGCCACAAATATGCTTGTGAAAAGGAATTTTACTTTAAGACTTTCTAGTATCATGAAATGAATGTGTTTAATATGAATTAATGATCAAAACATTTAATCTGAATTATTTTTTAAAAATAGACCTAGTCTAGCTACAATTTGATTAAACTATGAATCTTAATAATATTCCTTAATCTCACAATCATGGTAAGTGAATCCATTGTTTCTATTGAATTTCTTAAGAGGGACCGCTGTTGCCTTACAACATTAAGTCTCTGCAAAAATTACAGTAGAAAAAATGCAGATTTTACTAAATCACAAAATGCCTCAAGACTTTGACTTCTGAACAAAAAACATCACCACCCTACTTACAGAAAGTAAAGCAAACCTTGTTCTTATCTGTTATATCTACATATCAAATCTGTAGAAAGCTTCTTGGAATATGATTCTACTGTATTTGACGTCACTAGAGCTCATTTCTCTATATAATCTTATAATGAGGGTTTATACCGATAAACTTTTTGCATCATTTAATCAGATAGCACAGCATGAAAAACTATGCAAAACAGAGTATCAGACTCCAGGTACATGGTAATACAATCTAACCTATGCCTGCACAACTAAATTCTTAGACTATTTTAGTTGCCCCACCCAGGATGTTATATAATTACTGGCTTAATAAGGAGTCTTACGTTTCTATATAAATAACTAGAAATGTGTCCATAGGACACGGGTGCCCCCACCGCGCCACTTTTCTGTCAAGGGAAATAACTCTACAAATACTGGATAAATTCACAAGCGAAACCCCAGGTGCAAATCTAAATATGCTGAGCAACCTACCCATAAGGTTTAATGACTATGTCAAATCCTTTTTGAGTAACTTGCTACACAAGTTGAAAATTGCAAAAATTTTCTAAGTGAAGGGCAATAACTCTAAAAATAGAAAATAAATCCAGAAGAAAATACCTGGTGCATAACTTCACATGCTGATCAATATTCCTGTAAAGTTACATGACTCTAGATAGGTCAAATACTTTTTGAGTTACGTGCGACACATGTTGAAAATTGCAAAATTTTACTAAGTCAAGGGCAATAACTCTGAAAATACTGAAAATATCCATACGAAAATACCCAGGTGCACAACTACACATGCTGATCAACATTCCTGTAATTTGAGTTTCATGACTCTAGGTCAAATACTTTTTGAGTTACATGCGACACAAGTTGAAAATTGCAAAATTTTACTAAGTCAAGGGCAATAACTCTGAAAATACTAAAAATATCCAGACGAAAATACCCAGGTGCACAACTACACATGCTGATCAACATTCCTGTAAAGTTACATGACTCTAGGTCAAATACGTTTTGAGTTACATGCGACACAAGTTGAAAATTGCAAAATTTTACTAAGTCAAGGGCAATAACTCTTAAAATACTAAAAATATCCAGACGAAAATACCCAGGTGCACAACAACACATGCTGATCAACATTCCTGTAAAGTTTCATGACTCTAGGTCAAATACTTTTTGGGTTACATACGACACAAGTTGAAAATTGCAAAATTTTACTAAGTCAAGGGCAATAACTCTGAAAATACTAAAAATATCCATACGAAAATACCCAGGTGCACAACTACACATGCTGATCAACATTCCTGTAAAGTTTCATGACTCTAGGTCAAATACTTTTTGAGTTATGTGCGACACAAAAGTGAACGGACGGACGGACAGAAGGACGGACGGAAGGACGGACGGAAGGACAGACGGACAAGGGTAAATCTAAAAAGTTAATAACACTAAATCCAAATTAATGTCTCTTAGAATAAGATGCCAAGTAAGAAATAATAATTTTGGAAACTTTGACTGAATAAAATATATCTCCCCCCTCCCCCCAAAAAAATCAAAACAAAAACAACAACAACAACAAAATAACTGTAGTATGGTATGGTTAGCAATTATGATGGGCCAGAGAGCAGAAAGTATATACTAGATTGATATAGATAGTTCTGCTGGTTCTGACAGCTGTCTAGATACAGCTGGGCATTTCAATGAATGGCCAATATAGATCTATAAACAGTTAAACACCAATTAACACCATACCTTCCTGCCAATCATATGTAGGAAGGTACCAAACAGTACCCAATATACCACAGGTCAAAACTGTAAACTAGCTTGCTGCTATACCTCACTAATATTGCTCACTGTTATAATGAAATTCCACTTTAGTCAAAACATTTTACCTTGCTGATTTTAATCACTTTCAAGCAGTTCAACAAATGCCAAGATTAACCAAGTTCTGATGTAATATGAGGAAATAATCTAAAATATTGTTGTTATCACCTTGCAGTTGAACCCCAATTCTCAGTTAAGAAGCAGACAACTTGACCACTTACACTTAATACCCTTTTACAATTTACTGGTTTATGTCTTTTATGATAGAAGAATCATAAATGGAAGATTATAATAGTGCATGAAGACAAAAGAATTCATACCTTAACATCTGTAGCATCTCCATATTTCACCATGTTGAATCCTCCATTAGGGAGGTGAACTTTTAATATAGACCTATCCATTAGGAATTTCTTGACCTTGGAGTCAAAGGTCGAGTTTGAATCTAGGTCAAGGTCACTGTCCACTACAAAATCAGCACAAGTGTCACATTCACCATCCTGTATCAATCTCCATAGCTTACTCCATCTTGCAATCTAAAAATAAAGACATAAAATAATTAAAATAGAAATTTAATACTGTTTTTATTTTGTAAGAAAATATATTTACTTAGTATCTACTTATGGATGTATGGCCAAGGATTTCTAAAATTTTCAAAATAGAAAAGAACAGCATGAAAGTAAAGCCTTTGTGATAAGATTGAAAGTGTACATCAAAGTTTTCATCTGATAGAGAAGTTCATGATAACAGATGAATGACTCGTTTACAATAATTTATTTCTGTGTAAAGACATTATTGCATTGGCCCAAAAACCATCTTCAAAAGTTATTTCATTATTCCTTAATGCCACCTATAATTCTTTGACAGTAAAAACAATAAAATGTAATATCAGTAATTATCCCTCAAAGAAGAGAATTGTAAATTGTACACCTGGGTGCCCTATTAAAATTAAGCTAATTATCCTATCTAAATACCCTCATGAATTCTACAATATACCAGTTAACATGAATAACATAACTCCATCTGAACAAAACATTGCTACACCATAAAACAAAAATAAAATTTTATATCTATCCACAAACCTGAAGTTCCTATATAAATTTATCAGATGTAAGCATAATAAATAAATATTTAATTAACTAATGCATAACTTTATTACAAAAATTCATTACCTGCAATGATTAATATGTACAAAAACAATCTAATAATAATATATCCAATTCAACAACACAATTCTGCCTCTTTTGCAGGAAAGTACAATAACTAACAGCACAAAAATTAAAATAATGATCGCGAAAAACAAGATGTGTGCATGTATTAAAGCAGTAAGTTCAGTGTAACATTAGAGGAGTCAGAAATGGCAGCAGTTAAAACAGGAACAGTTGATCAGCAGGTACAATAGACTGGTATGTTTCCACAAAGACAGAATTCTCCTCTCAGTGATTCACTTTTCTTTGAATCTCCTCTCACTATATCTTGATATACACGAGTATGATAAGACATTTTTGCCTGCACAAAAACTATAAAATTCCTACCCCCCTCCCTCCCCTCCACTCAAGCAGATATAAATCTCTAGAAATATTTATCACTGATACACCTAAAAAAACTCATTTTCTGTGATTTTTTTTTTGTTTACTTCAATTGCCTCTGTTTATATTCTCTTAATCTTTCTTCAACAAACATCATCTATTAACACCCATAAATAAGTAAATCATATTTTACTACGAAAAGATTTTTTAAACAATTAGAATACTTATTATTTAATAAATAATTAGAAATGAATGTGTCACACTTACTACTTCTTTTTCCTTCATCTTTAATTAATGTCAGATTAAAAATTAAAGAAAACAAAAAAACAAAAAAACTGCTACATGAGTTTGAGGAAAGCAGTCACTGAATAAAGTCTATATAATATGAATATCAATTAGAACAGAAGTTTCAATGTGAGTCAGAATTGAAGGGATCTTCATATCAAAAATTGTTTATTGTTTGTGCGTGTTACTCATTTATGGTTTACTTCCCCTGCTTACATTTCACAGTCCATTACAGGTGATATCAGATTCAAAATATTTTATATAAACCGAGTAAAAGTTTAATATATGAATGTAGAAATTTCATGTTAAATATACCCCGAAGGATGGCTTTGTCACCTATGTGGTCATTTGATGGTTTATTCAGTACACTTTGCCAACTTTTTTAACCACAATTTGTAAGATAGTGTGCCAAGTTTACAGAGGTATAACCTACCATAAAAGCCTGCATTTTTCTCATGCTGTTGATATAATCAGACAACTCAATAAATCATAAAATTAATTAGATCACTCAGCTTAAAAAAGTGAAGGTATGTAAAACAACATAAACAGAAGGTGGTTCATGTTGATATACATCCAGATGTATCTTATATATATAACAGAACATGTGGCTGCATATCATCATGTTTGTTGAATATTATGTACTTTTATTTCAGATTTAATGGTAGAATTACTTCTTTTTCCTTTTTTTTTTTGGTACTTCCATAACCAAGTTATCATATTATTATTAACCTGTACTTCTATGAAATAAATAAGATGTGTGACAATGACATCACATATATTGTCTATATAAATAAATATAAGACTTTTGTGACAACAAATGATTGTCACTGCAGGACTGTTTTACATCAGGTTTTGATTTGCCTGTTTGAACATCACTTTAACGAAAATTCTATTCCATTACATTTCTCAATTCAGCTAGAAATGTGTATAAAAAGATATAGATGTCCCTGCTATATATGTTAGGACACCAAAAAAAAAAATTGTAAACTTTCTTTGCAATAAGAAAACTGTTTAAGTAAGAGAGCCAATGGCTGTCGTTAAACATGCAGTTTTTAATATTCACACTGCTGACCTTTGACCTCAAAGTGTGACCTTAACCTTGAAGTTTGGGGTCTAGGTCTTGCAAATGACACACCGTCTCATCATACCACACACATTTGTGCCAAGTTATTTCAAAATACCTAGATGCGTGATGGAGTTATCGGCCAGACATTGTCATTATGAAGATTTTCCAACTGCTGATGTTTGACCTCTATGTGTGACCTTAACCTTGGAGTTAGAGGTCTAGGTCTTGTGCATGACACACCATCTCCTCACCTTTCCCACCGTGGAAAAAGTTCAAAGTGCAATAATTCTAAAATTAGGCAAGGCAGAGTTACAGTTCTTTGCACTGCACTTCTAAACAATGTGATCTATCAACCTACAAAGTTTCTTGATGATATCTCTTATGATTTCCGAGTTATGTCCTGGACAATTCAAAAAGTAAAAATAAACAAAGGGCAATAACTCCAGAATTAGGCAAGGTAGAGTTATGATTCTTGTGCACTGCACATCTACTCATTGAGATTTATCTACCTACAAAGTTTCATGTTGATATCTCTTATAGTTTTACAGCTATGTCCTGGACAAGATTTTTCTAAAAGGGGAGATTATTCAAAAATAAGGCTTAACAGAGTTATGGTTCTTTTGCACTGCACCTCTACTCAATGAGATCTATCTACCTACAATGTTTCATGTTGATATCTCTTATAGTTTTAGAGTTATGCCCCGGACAAGATTTTCTATAAGGGGAGATAATTCAAAAACCAGGCAAAATAGAGTTATGGTTCTTTGACACTGCTTTCCCCCTCGATGCCCTCTACCACTGTATGAAGTTTCAATAAATAATCTCCAAGGGTTTTCAAGTTATGTTCCGGACAAAGTTCAAGTTCAAAGTATTAAAATAAACAAAGGACAATAACTCCAAAATTAGGACAAAAAAAGTTATTGTTCTTATGCATTGCACATCTACGCATTGAGATCTATTCACCTACAAAGTTTCATGTTGATATCTCTTATAGTTTTAGAGTTATGCCCCGGACAAGATTTTTCTATAAGGGGAGATAATTCAAAAACCAGGCAAAATAGAGTTATGGTTCTTTGACACTGCACCCCCCCTCAATGCCCTCTACCACTGTATGAAGTTTCAACAAATTATCTCCAAGGGTTTTCAAGTTATGTTCCGGACAAAGTTCAAAGTATTAAAATTAACAAAGGGCAATAACTCCAAAATTAGGATGAAAAGAGTTATTGTTCTTATGCACTGCACATCTACCCATTGAGATCTATTCACCTACAAAGTTTCATGTTGATATCTCTTATAGTTTTAGAGTTATGCCCCGGACAAGATTTTTCTATAAGGGGAGATAATTCAAAAACCAGGCAAAATAGAGTTATGGTTCTTTGACACTGCACCCCCCCTCAATGCCCTCTACCACTGTATGAAGTTTCAACAAATTATCTCCAAGGGTTTTCAAGTTATGTTCCGGACAAAGTTCAAAGTATTAAAATTAACAAAGGGCAATAACTCCAAAATTAGGATGAAAAGAGTTATTGTTCTTATGCACTGCACATCTACCCATTGAGATCTATTCACCTACAAAGTTTCATGTTGATATCTCTTATAGTTTTAGAGTTATGCCCCGGACAAGATTTTTCTATAAGGGGAGATAATTCAAAAACCGGGCAAAATAGAGTTATGGTTCTTTGACACTGCACTCCCCCTCGATGCCCTCTACCACTGTATGAAGTTTCAACAAATTATCTCCAAGGGTTTTCAAGTTATGCTCCGGACAAGACAACGGACGGACAGACGGACGGACGGACAGAGGGACGGACGGACAGACGGACAAGGCGCCGACTATATGCTCCCCCGAAATTTTTCGGGGAGCATAATAATGCTTCAATGAAGGATCAAATCAATTTTTAGATGAAGAAAGCACATTGTAAGAAAATGTAAACCATGTGATTATCATATATAATAGAAATTTGTTCAAAAAAGCATTCATCAAATTGACTAAAACTTTGATTTCTAGCTTAAATTTCACCTTTTGTGGTGGTCCAGATAAATTCAAACACAATACAACAGTTTTATATTACACAGATCTTGATCAATTAAAAAAACATCATATAAAAGTTCAGTGAAAACAAACAAACAAATTCCTAAACACACAAAAAAAGAACACAACACCTTGAAAAGATAATCATATAACTTATATATCTCACCAATATTCACCTGATTAATTGTATATTTCCCTACAGAACCAGTAAGTATAATACTTACCACTTGCGATATCATTTGCATTTGAATAATATATTTATTATACACATTTATATAAAGTCCTACCTTCAAACACCTGTCAAATAACTGTTTTAATCACATCAATAACTGATAATCCTGCTCACTTTTAAGTCTTATCTTACACTAGGCTATATCTAAATGAAAACAGTATATATGCATATACTTTAATATATTTATCCCACCTATAAAAGATCCAATGTCACATTCCAGACCTTGATAAACATACAGGCAACTTTATAACCTAATTCATAAAATGACACAGAGAATTATTTGGTATTCAAAAAGCTATTTATTTACTAATATACTCTAGTGAATTCAAATGGCAAGCAATATTATTGCTTATATAATGCAACAATGAAAGTATATTTCTGATTACTTAATACTATCATATATAAGCTTATATCTGAGTTTCATACACTTATATTATAGTGGTATAATATTATTTTCCCAAGATTAAAAGATGTCTACAATATAAATGTTAGTCATGACTGAGAAAGCCATTTGAACCTCAAAGACAAGGAAAAATAATATGACTGTCACAAAACATATTTTCTTTGAGAAATAAATTTCCCTTTTATTATTAATCATAAAAAAAAATAATTCTTAACTGTACAGTGACAATGGAATATAAATTCAATTGAAACAGCCAATAAGTTCAAATTAAATTACCTGAGTTCAATTAAGTTGATCTGACAGGCAGGGTAATTTTTAACCTCGCCTTTGTTGATTTGGGTAGCAAAATTGTAGAATTGGCAGGGCAACAGATGTGTGCAGGCTGATTGGTGACTTATGGCTAAAGCATTCAATTGTTTAATATAATGCTTCAAAATGAATATAAATATAATTTGAAAATAGAGGTGCACTTAAATGACTGAAGGTGAGTTGCAACTTTAATTTTTTATAAATTCTATTAAATTAAATTAATTTTAACATTACAAATAAGTTAATGATGTAAATAATTGGTCGCTCGTTTGAAATAAAAGTATGTATGTTATATTAGTACACTGACATGCTATCATTAGTATGTAGTAGACCTGAAGTATATATTATATATACTAATGGCCAGTCTGGTGGTCATAACAAGTGACTAAGGTAACAAGTGACTATATGAACAATGTATAAATAAAGGATAAATCACAGCATGGATGTCAGGTAATTTGACAGGAAATAATCACCCCTGGTGTGTAGGTGGTAATCATCCTATCATAAAAAATGTCACATATCTAATACTATATAAAATTCCCAGGTTAACATGAACCAACATAACAATTATATGGGGTCTAATTTGGGTCTTATGTAAGGAACACCAAACTCTTGATCACCTCTGCAGAAAGGTTAACTTCAAGTCTAAGTAGTGTAGGAGTTAAAATGGAGTTTGGATTTTTCATCTATTAAATCATATTTCATGGTTACTTTTAGAATGACTACGAGGTTAATACACAGCAGAGTATGGATGGGATGGGATAATCGGCCAACTAAAGAAATAAAGAAATGTCTTTCCTTAAAAATCCAGTCCTCTGAAGCTCAGACACAGAGTTGCTTCCCTTTATCGGTACAAATACAACTCAGATTTTTTTTCTTTCTGAATATAACTATTGTCTTCCAGTGAAACTGTGTTAAGTTGAGTTTTAATCATAAAATCAGGCCATCCCATGTACCTTTAATGACCTTTAACAACTCATCTGTTCTAACATAGTTTTCCAAACAATTGCTATCTTCTCCTAGTTAAAAGTGACTGTACTAAGCGGAGTGCATGGCATTTGACATACAGTAATTGACCAAGTAGTCATGGAAAAAACTTATTATTACATATGATTCAAGCTGGTGATTCTAAGGTTCAAAGATCTTAAATACTGACTTAAACTGATACTGAGAAGTCTGACTCTTATAGTCAATGCAAGATTAAAGTTACAAATGAGTAATTTATTCAAGCTTAAAGCATGTTATATTAGTACACACAGTCAACAATTATAAATCAGAGATTAATGTTAAATAAATATATTTACCGTTATTTGTTTACCATAAGTGGCTAAAGTTTGGTATACACATTATGTCAAGTAACCCTTACCATATGGAACAGGACCTTACCATAAGTTTGTTTGGTTTTACGGCGCACCAACACATTTTAAGTCATTATGGTGCTGAAACAGGAAAGATGACTTTGGCTAACCTCGGGTGTTACAAACTTAAAGCAACCCCAGGGGTCAAATTAACCACCTCACCTGCTAAAGTTAAGCAATGCATAGACTTTAATTATTAGACCCCATTTAGTCGCCTGTTACGATCACGGTCACCGAGGATTAAACTTGACCACTCAGTCACAAAGGGGAACGTTGCCATAAGATATAGGACAGCTTTGCTCATTATTAACTGACCAAATCTGACCAAATATTGACTAAAAATGCATTAACATAGATGAGTCATATTTGGTACATTTAAAAAAAACCTCATGGAGTCAAATTCATCCCATGATTGCCATGGTTAAAACTGATCATTTACTACACAAAAAACAATATAATTTTGAAAAAAAGAAAATAAGATAAACAATTAAAGAATTTGAAAAATGAAAGTGTATGCAAACTTATTATAGAAATATTGTTGGAAAACAACGCTTCTTCCACCTACTTAAAATAATCTTAAAGATATGAGAACACAATACAATAAAAGAACCAGTAAAAAATAACACTACTTTTACCTAAAATTTCTAAATTGTGTACCTGATCATATAAAGTTCAAAGACATTTGTAGAGGATAAATATTTACTGGAATGTGCATGCTCTGTCTATTAGACTTCTGTTAAACTCATCATAGGGTGTTGTCAGAGAACTGATATGTACTGAATCACCCTCTGATGGAACTACCTCCATGGGGGTGTCAGAAACTATCATAACTATCCATCATTAATTAGACCTAATCTACCTTAAATAATTTACTAAATTACTCTCAAAGTAGCATCATTGTCAAGCTGCATTATTGTCCCAGTGTGTGAACTTGAAGCACATTGTAAGAATTCTACAAATTTATTTCAATATTTCCCTGCTCTAAAACCAAGCAATGTGTTGAACAGATTTGCATATTGACTTGGATATGATCTCCAGTTATAATAATTTAAAATCATTCTCCAAAAAAAAACCCTGTTATGTTTGTCTCAAAATTCTATAATATAACATTTACAGGCTTTAAAAGAACTTCAAACTTAAATTTTTACACTAGATATAGTACTATTAATTAAAGGGCTAACAATATTTGGCACTTACTTATATAAGATATCACACAAGAATTACTGTTAAACTGCTTCCCTTTTTCATTGTTACTGACAATAAAGTAATTTAGTTACAAAACAAACACCTTGGCTATTATCTTAAACTGACATTTTAATTGAGGAGAGAACAGAATAAGATATGATAAAATATAAATTTGAGAGACTGAAGATACAATACTTACCATACACAGTTGGTCCCTGTTAGGATGAACAGCTAAAACCATTCCTTGATACATTTTTAATTCACTTTGTTTTTCTCTAATAATCCATCAATTAAAAATCAATTATTACATTTTTAATATAATCCACTGATGCTTTAAAACACAGTCGACATATTTCTGATAGACACATGTTTTGAGTTTTCAATGTCAGCATTTTATGCTGTGTATGTTCACATATATAAAATTCTCATTATAATATAGTGAGTCAATTGTAAGACTATATAATAATTCCACACAATGATGATCTTCAGGTAGTATAACAATAATTGGCAAGTTTGTTTGTTTAAGAGAGATCAACAACTGGAATATTGGGTGAGTCTGTGAGAACACTTAAAGCATTACAAACACAATGACTGGCCTTACAGACATTATCTAATCAATAAACCATTGTAGAAAACCTAGCATACAGCTGCTTCATACAACTATCATAAATATTCTATCATATATTCATACACTGTATTCTTATAGCTTAACACAGGCCTTATTAATATTCATACTATAATTGAGTTATTGCGCAATCTTTCTTATCATGCTGTCAATTAATCAATAAATCCCAGTAAGAAACATCAACAGGTGATCAAACAAAATCACAGATAAAAATCTCCTCCTTTGATGAAGAACCAATGACCCTTTAATATTGTGTCATGGCTAACATACCTGTCAATATATCCCCCCTATCAAAACCACATCAATGTCATTGCAAATGCATATATTAAAACTTATAACAGTTTGCTATAGAAGTTTTCAATATAAAATCCAGGTATATATAACATGACTGCGATTGAAGGTTAACTAATTTCAGTACAATATATCTCTTCTATTTTTCTCCAGGTTCATTAACCAGACATGAAAAATCCTCATAAAATTTCAGGTAAACATTTGTTACCCAGTAGACACACCCTGTTGATACAAGACTGTTTACAGATTCCAGAAATATTCAAACATAACCCACTTGCTTTTCAGACAAGAAGCCATTTAATATTATGTATTTCCTTGTAAAGAAAACAGACACATTATGACTTAAGAACTCCATACATTCTAAGGTGCCTGCATGTCAATGTATGAAATGGTTAATCAATTAATCCTCCATGTTAATAAGGCAATAATCCACTAATCTCGGTTAATCACTTTAATAAAACCTTTACTAATAATTAAGATCAAAGGCTTGGCACCATAGCATAGTGAAACCCTTCTGTTCTAACACCTGACAATATATTATGTCCAGACCTCACCACCACCACCACGATCTAGACAAATAATAACACAGTACCTATTAACAGTGAGTAAATTATCTCAAATAATATTTATATCATTCTGTGACCACTGATAAATGATAAGAAATGGAAAAGATGGTAAAATATCATTTGTGAACAAACATCATACCAATTGCACTACATAACATACCCCATGGTTATGGTTAAAGTAATTTAATACAACAAAACAGTTTCAATAAATTTAACAGATCTACAACAGCATGAAATTACTTCAATTCAACTTTTCTATTATAGATGAAATTGATCCAAAAACCTGGACAAACTTTGAAACCTTATCAAATTTGTAAATCTACAGTTAGAAAACAATATCAATGGGCAACAAAACAGAACAAGTGTATTCAATTTCAGTCACTGATTAAGCATGTAATTCCAATTATCTATCAACCATAATAACAAGGATCTTTAAATCATTTCAAATGAACAAGATCAGCAACAAAACCCCATTACAACATAACAATACAGTTGTAGTCCATACATCTTGCCAACAAAATATGTTAAAACATCTCCCAAAGGATTAGTTCACTTCTTGCTATCCTGGCATGAATAATATAATCCCGAGCTTTAACCATGTTACAAACTTTAAATAATTTTTTTAGAACAAGTTGAAATACATGTTCTTCAATTTATATAATCATCCAAGATCTTAATAAACTTTATAAAGCAATATTCCATATCACACTATTTCAAGATTTTCAGATGTTACAGTGGGAAAGCCAGGTGTTTACAAATAGTGTAATTAACAATGTGTCACCAACCTTAAAAACCAATCAATATCCAATTATAATAAAAACCCAATATGAAAGTTGATAAAACAATATGATATTTTAACACGGATGTTGACAATCCCACTAAGTAGAACAATGGTTCATGCAGGGAACCAGGACAATGCCTGTAGGATCCAGGTAACGTAACACGATTGCCGACTAGAGCATCATGCCGCTATAACCTTTTTCCCTGACAATGACAAATCAATAATTGTCTTCAAATTGCAGGTGTTGTTAACAAAGATTACAAACTGCTGTTGACAGCATAGAATAGTGCAGCCGGGGGAAAACAGCAGTTGCAGCAATTTCCGTTCTACGTTTAAAACATAATGTGCAATTTCTAGAAATAATAGAAAATCAATAATTAAATGACGCACCATCCTTTTCTTTATCATTTCATGAACGACATGAATCACTTTATATTACACAATGTAAAAATCTGTTGATCAAAGGGCAATATAAAATATAGAAGAACTGAAGTTTTAAAAAAAGTAATAGTTATAAAAATTTACTTCTTTTTTTTTCCTTCTATTTAGCAATTAATTAATTAATTTATCTAATTTGTCAAATAATAAAACTATTTTCTTGAAAGAATCTACTTTCAATATGTATCACATACTGTATTATATTGAATCAAAGTTACCACTTTTTTAATTTTTTTAATTATATTCTACACTGTTATCATTAAAACTTAATATGAAAAAGGTATCTAATATTTTTCATGTACTTTTTGTCATTAATTATTATAACATCTATAGTGAAAAACTTATAATCCAGTCCCTTTTTCAAAAATTCAATTTTACACCAACATGATAATTATATGCACATATATAATGTATGTGCGCAACAACTTTGTAACATTTTTCACATATTTGACAAGGAAAATGTAAAATTCATGTACTTCACACTGTCAAAGCCTGATCAATCATTTTGTTCAATATAAATACATTAATTACCAGTATACATTCATATCTGTTAAAATTCCCAATTTTGTTGAAAAACTTGATTAAACTATTCAGATTTATAAACCTGAATTAAGAAATTTATACCTTTACATGTCAATTAATTTTTGCAATTAATTGTTTATGATACAATTACTCTATAACAAATCTACTTTTGTTTCAACTAGAATGTATAGAGAATCTTAATAAATCCAGTTTCATTCACAATTATGTTTGAAACAAATATCCTAACAGAAATGTCATCCTTTCCTGACTGTCATTTCATCACACTGAATTCCAACACAAGCTCATCAATTGTCAAAGAGTATTTATTGGCAGGCAGAAAAAAATACATGTTGAGTGAGTCAACTGACTCATGTTAATCTATGGCAGGCATCATCAATAATCAATTATACATGATTATAAAAAATAAAGTTAACTGACACAACAGCAGATTGTGGTGATCATTCTTTGTGTTTCATACTTAATGAATATATGGTCACCATAATCCATAAAACTATCAGTTGACATTCGGTGTCAAATTGTTTATTTATGCAAATAATGAGATAAAAAGTTTTATAAATCCAGTATGATATCTGTTATTTAGAAACATATAAATGTTCATCACTGATCACTATTACTGAGAAATGACCAATCTACTAAAATATAACAATGATAATTACAAATGAATAAGTCACTGACTTAAACATAAATGCAGCAAAAACACTAGAAAAAATATCATAATATTAATGTTGATATACTTGAAATATTTGTGAGCATAGACACTATAATCAGTACTTAACTGCTGTTGACCCACCTTTCATCCTAACATTATTGTCATCATTATATTATTTATCTAAAATCAGCACACATTTTTTTCACATTGTCCATTTAACATGCACATTAAAAATAATGTCATTATTTAGTAAAATTATGCAACCTTTAAAGAGCACTCTACAAATTGGTTAATTTCAAAATTAACAATGACAAAAGATTAAGAAAAAGGAATCCTTAAAGGACACCAAAAGAGGCCATTCCCAAGGACAATGCTAATACATTTCATTACATTTTGGAATCCAACAAAACATTTCCAACAGGTCTTCAGCAAAATGGACCTTCATTAATCAAAATCAAAGTTAAAATCAGACTAAGACTTAACGCTACATAAATGACATTGTCAATAGAATTCATAGCAGAATATGTTGTGTTAAAAAATCAGATTCATAATTATTCTACAGATAAGCATTTGTTTTGTGAAGCCATGTGTGACATATTAAAATGCATGGAATCAGAACCAGATGGATCTAGCTTGTGCTTGCAGCTTGAAGCAGCTGCTAGTGGGTCATACAATCAATATAAAACAACATACAAACATGTTTTATATCTCAATATATATAGCACTGCTTCTGGCATTTGATTTTTTTCTCTAGAATCTGCAGCATGTGACATTTACAAACAGCACGCTGTTATATTATAGTGCTTGCAATACAGTAAAGCCCAATTGTCCTGAACCATGTGAATTAATTAGCTTAAGTAATATACAATTTTATTTCAATTCCCTGGCCTTAATAAACGTTAATGCACTTTTGTGCAGCACTTAATTAATCCATTTTACCATATCCAAAATAAGAGACGTCAGATGATTATTTCAATAAAGAACTAATTATTTATGTCTGTAAATATGAATTTTATATCTAAATGCAAAGTCCTTCAATAAGGCCAAAAATGACAATGATATTTCTTGTAAAACAAATTAAAGACAAGTGACTAGATTCCAGTAAGTCAGATAACATTTATATCATTCATTAAATTCACAAAAAGCAGGAATCACCAACTTGAACATTATGAATAAAGCCTGTATATCATGATTCAGATATTTTACAAATATGATACCAATCTATCTTTATGCTATATACAGATATTAAACAAGTTACTAATGCATGGAGCTTCCATTGATGAAACTTTTCCCAAAGGTCACAATAACAACATAAACAACAACATTCTCAACACTGGAACAAAAATATAACACTCATTTGCATGATCCAGCAAATACCAGCACAGCATGCCACTGACAGAATTAACTCTGTCTTTTATTCCTATTCAAAAAAATATAAATCCAAATCAATATCTGTACAGAAATACAACATACACAATATTAAGAATCATAAGGCTTAATATATTGAATAAACCAGGAAAATATTTATAAATTTCCAGCATGTAACACAGTGTAACAAGTTACTGACATAATTTAACGAGGTTTTTCTATGACTAAATGAATACAGTAGGAGGCTTGTTCTTCGTAATTCCTTCTTATGAAATGCGCACATTTTCCCAGGGTCTCCAAACCACGTGTTTATGATGAGTTCCATAATTTTGTCAGATTTTCTCTTTTTTCATAAACCGACAAACGGAACTTCTCAAAGCAAATATGTGTTAAATCATTATTAGAAGCATGTGTGTTAAGAAATTGTAATAAAGATCTAGATATTGTATCATGACAAAATGTTTCAATTTAAAATGATTAAATGAGAACATAAACAAATTAACAGTGCCCAAAAAGAATGTAGAATTCTTATATATCTTTATAGAAAAAAAAAACAACATTTGTTTCTAATACATCACACCCTCAACAAACATCTTTTTACTTATTTGTTTGTTTTCATTTATATATACTTAAGACATATTGTGAAAAAACAAACCAAGATTAAGACTTTAAATAGATAACAACAACATTATGGTGTTTTCCTTTCAATTGGACACACTTTAACTTGATCAAATTTTTACAATAGAATTACATGTTTGCATATGATTTTCATTGATTTTGCATGAAAAGCAAGCACAGAAATACAGAAATACTTCAAGGTTGTTATCAAAATGGCACCAAATGTTTCATATGCCCTCAAGATGTGGTATTTTGTTGCCTCTGTTTTATGAAACAATATCTTTTGTTAATTAAGAATAAGTATACACAGAGGGGCACCTGTCTCGTCAAAATAGTTTTGACTTCTGTTATACATTCTGCTGTGGTTTTTGAATAAAGCTATTCAAGCTGATACTCAAAACTTAATAACTTTGGTATCTCCTTTAATTGTACAATAAAAATGTGTTTACACTTTTAAATATGCAGTATTAGTCTATAAAGCTACAGTCTCACTTACAACCCGGCAGAGCCCCGGCAGAGCCCCGGTAGACGTCCGGGGTGATCCGGGAACGACCGGTGTACGACCGGGAACGACCGGGGTACATCCGTAACTCTGCCGGCAACGTCCTGGATGATCCGGGATGATCCGGGAACATCCGGCATTCGACCCCGGATGGAATAAAATATTTAATATCACCGGGGTGGTCCGGGATGATCCGGGAAGGTATAGCTTTGCCGGCATCATCCTTAGCTCTGCCGGGAACGACCGGGGTGATACCGGGAAAGCACCGTAGCTCTGCCGGCACAAACCGGGGATGATCCGGGGAATGATATAGCCGGTAGAGCTACGGTAGAGCCACGGTAGAGCCCCGGTATATGCCGGCAGAGCCCCGGTAACTACAGGCAGAGCCCCGGAGGATAAAGGTAGAGCTACGGTTGATCCCGGTAGAGCCCCGGTAGAGCCCCGGCAAAGCCCGGATCATTTCAAAAAAATAAGGACAATTTGTGATGATTGAACTTGTTTGTATTAAAAGCCTTCCCATTTCCCTTCTATCCAGTATGGCATAAGGATTTTTAATAAAATCATCATAAATTACTATTCTGGAACAATAGATATTATATTAAATAAAAATTATGTATCAAAGTTATCATTTTCGGGCGTTTTCAATCCACCTGGGTTCTACCGGGGCTCTGCCTGGATCGTCCTGGGCTCTGCCGGGGCTCTGCCTGGATCGACCGGGGCTCTGCCTGGGTCAACCGGGGCTCTTCCGGCGTCATCCGGGAACGACCGGGGAAGCACCGGCATGAACCGTAGCTTCACCTGGGCTCTGCCTGGATGATCCGGAGCGCATCCTGGGTGGTTAGTAGGGAACTACCGTAGTGCTGCCGGGGTAAGTGTGACCGCAACAATAATTTCATCCCGGATCATCCCGGTAACTTACCGGGATGGTCCTGGGCTCTGCCGGGAGTAAGTGAGACCGAGGCTTAAAGTATCATCATGAAACAGATCCAGGATTAATTCTTCTATCAAAAGTTTCATTTCAAGGTCATAATATTTACAAAATCGAACCTTAAATCTGCAACAAATCTAACATAAAAGAATTTCTTTAGTAATTGATACTAATTGCAAAAACAAGTATCTGAAATTTAAATCTTTACATTATCAGCTAAAATGGGTAGTAGCAAAAGTTCCTCAACAAAATGCAGGATTACCTTAAATAATGAGCAGATAATTGACAATTAGTTACACAATTGTAATGGATTTTGCTTCAACTATAATAAATTAGAATTTTTTGTTCTCACAGAAAAACGAAACACAAAATCAAGGGAGATTGAGAGGAAACAAAGAGGAGAAGCTATCTTATAGACAATTAGTTCTATCAACTGGACAGTGTCCCTGGACAATTCACTAATTAAACAAACAGATAAGCTAGTGTTTATCATGCAACTAGAGATATAATGCTTGCAGACTTTGTTCTTCCATTGCAATCACTAAGGCAACTCTTAACATGTTTCTCAGTCTTTTTTATATTAATCACTTTATTTAAGAAATTGACTTGCCCTGTCTCCTCCATAGACAAAATGAACAGTTCATTGCTAAAATTATAATATCCTCAGTAAGACTGTATTATGGAGTGGGTTATTTTCATTCTCTATTCAGTCATAGCATGCAAGTCATTGTTACCATTACTGCTCAAAGTTACAAAAATTTGATGTTAAAATATAAAGCTTTTTAGCATTCATCTAAACATTATACTTTGAATAGTGTCAAGTAAAAATTTTAACTAATGCTTAGTATAATTTACACCAATATTTGATCCAAAACCTTCTTTGAGTCACTTTATCTCAAATTGATTAAATATAATGGATATAGAATATATCATATGTGTGGCTCAAAATGTCTTAGGCCATCTTGATGATTATAATTTACATCCTAAATTGTCACAGATTATAACAGATTATAACATTCTGTCCATACAGTCAATTTCCTTAGTTTGTCTTTTTCCTTAAATTACTGGAAGTTCAAAAGACTGCTTTGAGGCATTAATAGTCATGATGTTTGCAATACTGTTTTCTACAGACATACACGCCTGGGACAAAGGGAGGGAATTCAATCAAGCATACATATACTCAGTCTGGTATATAACAGAAATAATGATTTTCTACCTTTAGTGACTTCTCAACAATGGAAGCATGTTTCTTTTTTTTATTCATACTACTAACAGGAAGTTTAGCTTTGGAACAGCCATATCAAGCTTTTATAATTTAAAGCTATTATCAGTCTTATAACAGCCATTATGGGACTGTTTTCAGGTTTTGCTTCAAACATAAGGGTCATTTAGCTCCAATAACAGCCCATTCTACTTCTGAAACAGCTTTTTATCTTTTCAAATCATCTAACATTAGCATAGTTATGAAATGCAGTCAAGATAGTAATCACAAATCTCAGAACTCAACTGACCTTCTTCATTAAGAGTCTGGAGTTTTGTGAAACTGTTATCTTCTGATGGCAATTATGAATATTGATTTCACAAATCACAAAATGTTGACAGTTAAATGCGATTTTTGTACTCCAAAACCAAAAAGAATCTGTACAGAATATTAGAATATGGAGAATGTGTCTGGGGACACAACAAACATTCCACAGCAATCAATATAATGCTGCAGGGAAAAACCCTAAATAACAATCACTAAAAACCCCTGATATTAGAGCTAACTAATATTGAACTACCAGTATAACATCCTGGTCATGGCCATCAATAATTTAATATTTAACCAGAGAAAAGGGAACAGCATGAAAAAACTCTTTAAAAAGGACAAACTTCTCTAATTAAAGTGAACAGCCATTGTGAATAATTGGACAATAAAACATGCACAGATTTTCCTGTTCAGGCACTTTTAGTGTTCCAGGATGCACAACATAAAATCTAAGTTTCCACAAAGAGGAATCATATCAAAACATGTCTTTATAATTTGATAAATTTCAAACTTCTTTTCATAAACTAGAGGTAGTGGAGGACTAAGAGAAACCATACATCAACATCTAATAGGTTAAGATTATTTATTAAAGTCTACTTGTTTCAATCAACAATTATCTTCATCAGGACTTCTTTCTTTCTTTTCATAAAATATAATAAATAAATGGTTTCTCACTATCATTTGGGCAATTCAGCTTTGAAAATAGCATGTATTCATTAAGTGATAAAAAAATATGTCAATATGGTTCTGGTGTCAGTAAAACAGATCTTACTACTGGTAATCAATATCATATGCAAAACATTTTTCTATTACACTAACTGCTAATAGGATCTCACACACACACAATCATTTATTTAGAAGCAGCTCTGGAATTTTCAGACAATTGGAAAATTAATCAAAACAAATTCCTAGTGATTTCTTTGTCTGGTGGTGTCAGGACACTGTGGCACAGCATGTGCTGTCAAATCCAATGGAATGTCTTTCAAGCAATTTTCTATCCTGTCAATTACACTGGAATGCTTTCTAGGCAATATTTTCTGCTTGTTTTTGAAAACAAGCTATCTTTAAAAAACAATTTGTGCAGTACTGAAAACAGTCAATGTAATAATAAAAACTCTAAACAGAATAATTATGGAAGAACTGCCATATGAGTCTTGAAAAACCAAATGTTGTTGACATGTCTGCAACTTTCTCTATTTACCAAAAGTGACAGTAATTTTGGTTTTTAAGCAAGCTACAACAATGACCTTGTATTTTATGCTGAACTCTACCCATTTGCATATAAAAATGTTTTTGTAAAAAACTTAACATTAAACATTAAAATGTCTGCATGGTACCACTTAAAGCTACATTGATTTTGAGTTCAAAACATTCCCTAGGGTCCATAAAATTATGAACAGCAATTGACAAAATCAATACATGGACTTATACCAAACAAACTGCAGTGCACTTGCAGATATTACAATAGTGCAGAATAATATAACAATCTAAAACAGACATTGAAAAGTTCTGTTGACCTATTTCTAAATCCATACTTGAAAAAATAAGATATGATCTGGACAGATTTTGATCTGGACAGATACAAGCCAAGTCATAACATTGAAACTGAAAAGGTCTAAAGACACAATATGTGTTCCACTTCGAGTCGCAACATTTGACTGTCCAAGTTTAGCTGACCACTGTGAGGCACTGCTCTACCCTTTCAATTGTATCATTAATTTGTATAATGATATCATTTTTATAAGTACATGTAACATAATTATTATATACACTGAAAATGGGGAAAATAATAATCTAGATTAAAATCCTAATAATATTCACAACTTAATTCTAAATTTACACTGATGAGCCTATGATTTGTCCCATAATTAAATTCATAATGGTTATAGTTAAATGTGTTATGTTAAATGTCTTGCCATTATGATTATGTTTAATAATAATTATCTTATCACAGCCATTATCATTTTAATAGCCATTTATCATATTGTAATCTTTTATACAGTCATCTCTCTCTACCATACATTGGTGTAAAAAGCTATGAAACACCTTGATGGTAATTCATAACATGAGCCGCGTCACGACAAAACCAACATAATGCGTCTGCGACCACCATGGATCCAGACCAGCCTGCGCATCCCCGCAGTCTGATCAGGATCCATGCTGTTAGCTATCAGTTTCTTTACTTGTTATAGAGTTTGTAAGCGAACAGCATGGATCCTAATCAGACTGCGCGGATGCGCAGGCTGGTCTGGATCCATGCTGGTCGCAAACCCATTATGTTGGTTTTGTCATGACACGGCTCACATATTTCTACATTCCATTGTCATTTTATTGTTAAAAAACAGTCTTTATTGTTGACTGTTAACCTTTAGACAGAGAACAATTTTAACACTGTAACATTACTGTGCATCTTGCTATATAATTGTACATCTAACTATATAATTGTACATGAACAATCTTGGTAAAATCAAAATAATGTCACTTAAAACTCTCAATCAAATTTATACCAACTGTATAAACAAGAATATTTTGATGCTTTCAAAGTAGATTAATTTTTTTTAAATTCAAATCTTTTTATGATAATTGATGACAGAATAACAAACAAGGAACATCGCAATGCGATGCAACCAGGTTTTCAGCAAAATATTTAACAGAAGCTTTGTCATGAAGGGGCATTTGTTTTTAATTGAACTTTTAGGAGGAATTATGGCTTTTTTAATATTCCTCAAACAAAAATGATTGAGAAATTTTATGTTGTCTATTCGCCTTTTTTTCCCAAATATTTTAGAAAGGTAAACAGTACTTTATTTTTGCTTAATTTTTGCATTTTTGCGTCTCTTGTCATTTTCTTTTGTCAACAATATTGGCGTGTGGTGTTTTGTGCGATATCAAGAAAAGTATGTTCACAATTTTAAAAAAATACTTGAATGATGTCTTGGAAGAAACATGGGAATTTAGTTGAGCGCCAGGGCACTTGATGACAAAGCTTCTGTGAAAGTTTGGTCAAAATCCATTGAGAAATGTAGGAGAAGTTGCGCAATGTAGAAATTGTTCACTATATATTCTGGTATAAGGAAAAAATATAAAAAGGGCCATAATTCGGTCAAATATTATCCAATCACAAACCCCGACAATATGTGCCAGGCACTTGATAACAAAGCTTCTAAGAAAGTTTGGTCAAAATCCGTTGAGAAATGTAGGAGGAGTTGAGCACAGAAGAAATTGTTCTCTATATATTCTGTATAAGGAAAAATATACAAAGGGCCATAATTCGGTCAAATATTATCCAATCACAAAACCCCGACAATATGTGCCAGGCACTTGATAACAAAGCTTCTAAGAAAGTTTGGTCAAAATCCGTTGAGAAATGTAGGAGGAGTTGCGCACAGAAGAAATTGTTCACTATATATTCTATATAAGGAAAAAAAACAAAGGGCCATAATTAGGTCAAATATATACCAATTGCAAACCCTGGCAATATGTGACAGGGCACTTGATGACAAAGCTTCTGAGAAAGTTTGGTCAAAATCCGTTGAGAAATGTAGGAGGAGTTGCGCACAGAAGAAATTGTTCACTATATATTTTATATAAGGAAAAAAAACAAAGGGCCATAATTAGGTCAAATATTATCTAATCGCAAAACCCCGACAATATGCGCCAGGGCACTTGATGACAAAGCTTCTGTGAAAGTTTGGTCAAAATCCGTTGAGAAATGTAGGAGGAGTTGCGCACAGAAGAAATTGTTTACGCCCGCCCGCCCGCCGCCCGCCGACATACCTCAATCTAATAACCAGTTGGTATCCAATCACAAAACCCCGACAATATGTGCCAGGCACTTAATAACAAAGCTTCTAAGAAAGTTTGGTCAAAATCCGTTGAGAAATGTAGGAGGAGTTGCGCACAGAAGAAATTGTTCACTATATATTCTATATAAGGAAAAAAAACAAAGGGCCATAATTAGGTCAAATATATACCAATTGCAAACCCCTGGCAATATGTGACAGGGCACTTGATGACAAAGCTTCTGAGAAAGTTTGGTCAAAATCCGTTGAGAAATGTAGGAGGAGTTGCGCACAGAAGAAATTGTTCACTATATATTTTTATATAAGGAAAAAAAACAAAAGGGCCATAATTAGGTCAAATATTATCTAATCGCAAAACCCCGACAATATGCGCCAGGGCACTTGATGACAAAGCTTCTGTGAAAGTTTGGTCAAAATCCGTTGAGAAATGTAGGAGGAGTTGCGCACAGAAGAAATTGTTTACGCCCGCCCGCCCGCCCGCCCGCCGACATACCTCAATCTAATAACCAGTTGGTATCCAATCACAAAACCCCGACAATATGTGCCAGGCACTTGATAACAAAGCTTCTAAGAAAGTTTGGTCAAAATCCGTTGAGAAATGTAGGAGGAGTTGCGCACAGAAGAAATTGTTCACTATATATTCTATATAAGGAAAAAAAACAAAGGCCATAATTAGGTCAAATATATACCAATTTGCAAACCCCTGGCAATATGTGACAGGGCACTTGATGACAAAGCTTCTGAGAAAGTTTGGTCAAAATCCGTTGAGAAATTGTAGGAGGAGTTGCGCACAGAAGAAATTGTTCACTATATATTTTATATAAGGAAAAAAAACAAAGGGCCATAATTAGGTCAAATATTATCTAATCGCAAAACCCCGACAATATGCGCCAGGGCACTTGATGACAAAGCTTCTGTGAAAGTTTGGTCAAAATCCGTTGAGAAATGTAGGAGGAGTTGCGCACAGAAGAAATTGTTTACGCCCGCCCGCCCGCCGACATACCTCAATCTAATAACCAGTTTTTTCCTTCGGAAAACCTGGTTAAAAACAAATATAAATTAAAGGTTGTGTGTCAGCTTTCCAGTTTTTTATTGGGAGAGAAGGACTTATTTAGATATGAGGCCCACAGGGAAGACTGGGCTTGCCCAACTGTGTTGCCTCATTAAATAAAGTCGTTACTTACTTACTTACTTACTTACTAGATAACCCAACATGAGCATTATTTCAATCGTACCGAGTTGAGAGGGCACCTGAGTAGAATCACCAACCTCTTGTAAGCAAGCATAATAGTTTCCTAACATGAAAGCATTGTATGTCTCTAACTGTATCTGAAATGGGTACAGCTGTTCCATGGAGCCCCCATTCCAATATTATGTCCTATCAATCAGATATCAAGATTATATATAAATTACAACAAATAAAACATACCGCTGGTAAATGTCCTGTATTATTTTTGTCGTTGTTTATTCGCATGTTTTGAAAGAATGAGAAACAACAGCAGCAGCGTTCCCAAAAACTTTCACTTTTCTCCGAATCTGAGCTAGAGTTGACAGCACACACTGATGAAAATATGCCCTCATCAGTAAGGTAGACAAGATGGGGCAGGCCTATAGCGGGCTGTTTCACTACAGACATCAGCTTTACAGTAATGCATGTGACTAGAACACAGTCTCATACTAACATTTACACTAATAATCGACAACTATCATAACAATTTTTAAATATCTTTAACTCTCATTTTCTTTCAACTGTGAATTTTTTAACAGACCTTATTTCATTGTCTGTAAAAAAACTTTCATTCCAAAATATCATTATATTTCACTTTGTATCTCATATTGCCAGATATGCATATATTTATTTATTCACATGTTATATCACAATACAGTATTATAAATTCAACAGTAACATTAACTGTAATCACCTCCACTGCCCTAATTCAGTGTGCTTATAGATAAACCAGACGGACACTTCAGTCTACAAGAGACAGCTATCATTCCTCATCTTATCACATTTCTATAATGGTACCCAATTTTACCATTGATTTTAAAAAGATTGACACTGTTAACCTAAATGTAATAATATCCAATTTGAAAGTCAAATAGTTAAACTTCCCAAAGCAAGTTTTACAATTATTCATTCATGAGACAGTGTGTCCTATTGGTGTCAAATCCACACACCTGTAAACACTGGTAAATAATAGCTATCCAATAATGACAATTAATTCACTTCTTTTTTACACCACTGTTTTGTCACATATCCAAATAATGAAATGCAAATGACCGATCCTTAACAAGGTCGCTTGTCAATTATATCATTACATTAATCAGTTGTAAAGAAAACCATCCATTTTCTTTTTCCAATAAAACAGGTAGCATCCTTGATTAGATCTGTCACTCAAACTGCAGTAACATATTCAGATACAAACACAGTTAATGAAAACAGAACAAAGCCAAATATAAGAAAACCGTAAACAATGGACCAATATGACCTACACTGAAATTGCTGTCTAAACTGCAGAAAAATGACCAAAGATGTATTGACCTTTTAACAATCCCTATAATTAGCGCATTCACATCAATACTTCCCTCGATAGTTTATGTTTTCTTACGTAACAGCTGTAGAGGTATCAACAGTCTGTTGACAGCACATCACTTTTTACCAATACCAAAGTACTGTTTAACCTTAATACTACTATAACAATTAGAATGTTTTCAGTATTTGATTATCAAATACAATATTTGATTACAAATTAATCTCCTTCCATTTACTTCTCATTCATTTGTACAAAATGTCCAGAAATTATTATAAAAAAATGTCCTGTGAACTCAACAATTGGTAAAGTCCAAATTCCATAGAAATTGGAGACATTTTATTGGGTGATCTCCTGAAAGTACAACAGTAATCTTTGTGTCCAATCATGGGTAAGCCTGGGAGATCTGCCTCTCTCCTGTCACTGATAGAACCAAGACAAAGCATTCATGTTAAATCAATACAAACATTATGTGACATATTCCATTATATATTACCTCAGCCATTTATTGTCAAATACTTACCTAATTTATGTTATATGTTTTCAATTTTTCTACAAAAGTCGTCAAAACAAACTATTAATGGGATTATTAATCAGAACACTTGTTACTTATAGTTCTTTTTATGCCAAAACAAAACATAACTTATCAATTGTTGTAAACAAAATTTCAACAAAAAAATAGACCTGCAGCCAGACTTTGAACTTGCAAACATAATGCCTAATTTTCTTACTGCTGAGCATGTCTGAATTTCTAGAAACATTTGAAAACAAATCCTCAACTTTGAAAGCAGCCAGAAGCTGTTTTGAAAAAAAAGAACAAACACATAATGTGACATATCAGTATTTTCCTAATTCTAGGGATTGGTGAAAAATTATTTCATATCTATATCTAAAATAAGGGAAGTAATGTCATCATAAATATAATTCCAAAACACAACAGTTACCTCCCATAACACTTATTGGTGTAGCATTGGCTGTTACAAGCATAACAAGGGTGCCATAGTCACAAAATACGCCCGTTTACGAAAGCTTTAGATGGAGATGGGGGCATTATGGATAAGTGTTATCTAGCAAGCAAATTTTTATTCTTGGCACTGTGTTGTTAAATGAACCTTAAAACAAATCAGTAGGGAAGATATGCACAGGATGTGTGACCTTGACCTTGGTCGCAGGGACCTGAATTTTATGCACGGCACTCAGCCTCACAATGATGAACATTTGTGCCAAATTATATTGAAATCCCTCTATGCATGTAGAAGTTTTGCTCCAGACAAGCGTTTTTCTATGAGCTCTAACTGTGACCTTCACCTTTGACCTAGAGACTTGGTTCATATGCATGGCACTACGTCTCATGGTGGTGAACAATTCCATAAAGTAACATTATAATTCCTCCATGCATGTAGAAAATATGCTCATGACAACATCTGAATATTCAATCATCTCCAGTGACCTTGACCTTGGAAATATTAACTTAATTAAATGTGTTACACCTGTAGTCATGATAGTTACCATTTGTGCTACAATCCATTAATAAATTATGAATAAATGGTCCCTATACACATTCCCAATTTTTTATTTGAACTTTGACCTCTATGTGTAGCCTTGATTTTGGTCGTAGAGATCTGAATTTTGCGTGCTACACTCAGCCTCACAATGGTGAACATTTGTGCCAAGTTATATTGAAATCCCCCTATGAATGTAGAAGTTTTGCTCCGGATAAGCGTTTTTCAATGAGCTCTAAGTGTGACCATGACCTTTGACCTGGAGACCTGGATCATACATGGAGCAATACATATCATGGTGGTGAACATTTCCATAAAGTATTATAAAAATTCTTCCATACATGTAGGAGATATGCTCCAGACAAAATCTGGATATTTCATCATCTTTAGTGACCTTGACCTTGCATATATTGACCTAAAGTACATGTGTCACAGCCGTAGTCATGATAATGACCATTTGTGTTACAATTCCTCAATAAATGATGATTAAATCGTCCCTATACACATCTTCATATTTTTATCTAAACTTTGACCTCTATGTGTGACCTTGACCTTGGCTGCAGGGACCTGAATTTTGTGCGCGACACTCCGCCTCACAATGGTGAACATTTGTGCCAAGTTATATTGAAATCCCTCTATGCATGTGGAAGTTTTGCTCCGGACAAGCGTTTTTCAATGAGCTCTAAGTGTGACCTTGACCTTTGACCTAGAGACCTAGTTCATGTGCGTGACATGGTTTCTCATTATGGTGAACATTTCTATGAAATTTCATTATAATCCCTCCATGCATGTAGGAGATATGCTCCGGACAAAATCTGGATATTTCATCATCTTTAGTGACCTTGACCTTGTATATATTGACCTAAATTATATGTATCACAGCCATAGTCTTGATAATGACCATTTGTGTTACAATCCCTCAATAAATGATGACTAAATGGTCCATATACACATCTTCATATTTTTATCTGAACTTTGACCTCTATGTGTGACCTTGACCTTGGCCGCAAGGACCTGAATCTTGCGCGCGACACTCCGCCTCACAATGGTGAACATTTGTGCCAAGTAATATTGAAATCCCTCATACATGTGGAAGTTTTGCTCCAGACAAGCATTTTTCAATGAGCTCTAAGTGTGACCTTGACCTTTGACCTAGAGACCTGGTTCATGTGCGCGACACTGCTCCTCATAGTGGTGAACATTTCTATGAAGTTTCATTAAAATCCCTCCATACATGTAGGAGATATGCTCCGGACAAAATTGGACGCCGCCCGCCAACCCGCCCGACCGCCAGGGGCGTTCCCATAATACGTCCCGTTTTTCAAACGGGCATATAAAAATAGTGAATTCTTTTGCACTGTGATAAAATGAAATCATTTCTTGTTAATTAATGTTAAATTAATATACACAATTTCAAATAATATCTTTAAACAAGATGGCCATGATGAGGAGTCATTGCTCATCCGAGTAGATGGTTCATATGAACAAGATGCATTTTTAATTGGTAGAACATCAATTTTACAAATTTTAGTGAGCAGGGGTTGGTGTATTCAAAGAATAAATTTGTTGAATTGATAACATTTCATATTACACTGTAGCCTCGATAACTCGCTCTTCACTATAACCGCTAATCTCAGTAGAGCGCTCATAGACCTTGGCTCCCAAAAAAAAAAAAAAAAAAAAAAAACTCCCCCCCCCCCAAAAAAAAATTTTTTTTTTAAGTAGACTTAGATTTATAGCGCGCTATAACGCTTGCTCAATTTGATAGCCAAGTACAATAAACAATTGTTATTAGGACATTTATGATCGCCAAAGGTGTGAAAAACATGCCCAGGTAAGCGTTTATCCGCTCTTTTGTTGTTTTACCTGTCCATCAGTCATGCATCAAATTGTTTCCAAAATCTCAAATTCATATCATAACTGTTACATTGGCATTCAGTGGTGAGTATAAATAAACTAAAATTCACACACATATACTTGACATGTAAACCTCGCTGAATTAAATAACCCACAAGCCCAAAATCAATTTAAAATCCTGCACTGTAATTAGAGCGGCCATGACAGGTGGTAATTGGCGTTTGATTTACTAGGGGACAACAACTAAAGCTGGACTGTAAATTACAGTGTCATTTACAGTCAGCTTTAGTTGTGTCCCCTAGTTAATAAAACGTCATTACAGTAATGGCTACCTGTTTTACACTACATTCATTATTTATAATTTTTCTTTCGAAAGTTTTTCCTTTCTTTTAAATATAATTAGTATTATTGTGATATAATATATGTTTACATCATTGAATGGTTTTAGAAAAAGATAATGTCGATATTCATTGAACAGTAAGTAAAAAAATCAGCGTTAAATATATATGCAGTGGGTGGGGTAATGCGGTAATTTCGCAATGAGCGTTCTAATGAGAGCCTCGTTAGAACGCGGTGTTGAGACATTGGACCCCAACATGAGCGTTTTAATGAGGCTGAAGTGTATTTAGTTTTAGTTTTTATTTTTAACTTTGGCGGCAATCTTGATCAGCAGACCAGAATCATTTGAACAAATTCAATTTTATAGTGGACAATCCAACAACCATTTATGTATAGTTTCATCAAAATTGACCCACTAGTTAAGAATTGTTTAAAAGATTTTCTATTTTAAGCTCTGGCAGCCATTTTGTTTAGCAGACCAGTACCATTTGAGAATTTTATTAATAAAAGACTATCCAAGGATCATTTCTGTAGAGATTCATCAAAATTTATCAATTAATAAAGGAGTAGATGTTGTTTAAAGGAGATGTTGTTTAAAGGATTTTCTACATTTAGCTCTGGTAGCCATTTTGTTCTGCAGACCGGATACTTTTGAGCAATTTTGGATGGGACTATCAAAGGATCATTCCTGTATAGTTTCATCACTATTGGTGTAGGGGTTTAGGAGCAGATGTTGTTTAATTAAAATATAAATGACAGAAGACAGACACCTGACACAGGGGTAATGGGTATCACAATAGCTCACCTTGAGCACGTTCTGCTCAGGTGAGCTAAAAAACATAATCTCAGAATAATTTTATTATGTAACAACAGTTTTCATGTAAACTTAAGCCTATTGCTTAGGCTTAAAAACATTTTATGTCACTTACCGGTAAACTAGTATGCAACCATTAGAGCTAAAATATTTGTCTTACTTTTCTGATAATTTATCAGGTCTCATGAAATTCTCAAGAACTTTCATTATTTTTCATGAAAAATTACTAAATAAAGCTGTATTTATGCTTCCATTGTTTTCTTTCAATTTCCTTTAAATATTTATCACTGCAAAACTTGATTCTTGTGATTAAATCTTACCTTATACTGACTTCCACTGCAACTGCTGGACACTAAAGATGTTGTAAAACTTGCTCTGAAAAATATCAGAAATAGCAGAGATAAAACTTGCATACTTAACCTTAATCAGACACTTCCAACAATAAGTAACCTGGAGACATACACATTTTATGGCTTACCAGCTTACCTTATACATTTGTTGTCATACCTTTGGTACAGTACCCAATGGGCTATTATGAACCAGTAATTTATTTACCAATAAAATATGCAGCTTTCTGAGGACGCACCCCAGACATGTCACCAGTCATGCCCTTTAAGGCTTAATTTTGAAGCACAAAGTTTCCATGGAGTATTAGCCAAAGCCAAATGAAGGTCAAATGAATTTTGTGCCCAAAGTAGGTCACTATATAGCTGTCATTCTCAGTGCTAAGGGCTTACACACCCTGGCACACTTTCTGTGTCATCTGTGCTACATTTTAGTGTCACTCTCATTGGCTTTAATCATGACACTGGCAGCTAAATTCATAAAACTACTGTAAAGCTCAAGCGATTTTTGCACTTTCTGCTTTGAGTGGAAAATTGCTGTAAACATACTATGGTCAGTCACAGAAGAAAATCATTGCAGACTGGTTAAAAAAATCCCCTCAATCCCCGGTGGAAAATCACAGAGATTTGCTGTGATAAATATTGCATAATAATGTTCACGTACATGTACAATGTTGTTAGGAAAAAATCATAACACTTATCTATTGTTTTAATAACAGCCGTAACATCATCTGTATATGTATAAAAATTGGTTGATTGAAGTTCCATTTGCGTAAAAAATGTAAAAAAATATCACAATCAAAATGCACTTACGATAAATAATAAATTATGTCAATAATTGTCACAATAATTATCCAACAATTTTTTATTTTTTATACTTTTGAGCAATAATTAAAAATGTTTCATCGTTTCTTGACAAAACAAGATGACAGTTTTTTTTTCTGATATATAAAAAAGGGTGGAAGTCAATAGAGTGTGATTCGGCAGGTGTGTAAACATCAAAGACAGATTCTTTTGAAGAGCCGACCAGTGAGTCATTTGTCAGAGGTAATCTTGTGTGTAAATTTTGTGTATATCATTTAACAATGGAAACATTATATTTCATTTATTTATGGATGCTACTGTATGCGCGAGTGTTTTTGTGTAATTTAGGGCTTAGGAATTTCTACAATCGGCAGTGAATTACGGTTAATCTTACAATAATGATTAAATATTTTAACATTTTTAAAATGGGCATGCAAATATCTGCCAGGCTTCGCGAAAGTTGCCGGACCGTCAGACATGTCCGGCAAAAATTAGGCCGGTCCGATTTTTTTTCCGGAGTTCGGGACCTTATGTCCGGTACGAATACCGGGATATATCCAAGACCGATCAAGACCGAGTTTTCTCCCTTGATTAAAAAAATGTAAAACGAGTTTTGATTCGCCGTTTCATTATAAGTGTCCAATACATACGACTGTCAATAACCAAAATGACGGTGTTACTACATTATTACGCTGGCGCGACGCCCGGCAAAAATCGTAAACTATCCAATGAAGAAAAAAAAGCGAAACAAAAGGAATACGAGTCCAGGCGCCCGCCAAGAAAATTTGTGGGTACCCGGTAAATGGAAAAATGGCTGCTTTGATCATGAATGTTTTGATTTCCAGACAGAGTCCATCCACAGGTGCTTGAAACAAACTTTTTAAAGTTTTATATGGGCTATATACTATATATCTTTATATACATATATAGACTGGTTATGTAAAATATTTGATTGGAAGTGGCTAGCCGTACGGGCCCGTACATCAATTGAAATAGTTTACAAAATTTTGATAATAATCATTTTTTGTTTCATTAAGTTTAATTTTTAAATTGAAAAAAAAAACATCTTTCATACAAATCATAAGCATGAAAATTAAGGACGTTATAACATGCAACTTTGACACTTAATTTTATTAAGATAGATTATACAACGCTTACTCATATTCATTTTTTTTTTGCAAAATTGCGGAGCATCTTTATTAAAGTGAACACACTAGGACAAATGCGGAGATTTGATTAAAATCGTCGTTTAAAGACACAAAATAACATATGCATTTACGACTTCCATATAATTTTGAAAAGTGCCGTACGGCTAGCCAATACAGTGTGTCCAGGCTAGTCGTACGTGACTCACGTACGGCTAGAACTTTTGGCTAGCCGTACGGGCCCGTACGGCTAGCCACTTCCTATTTGATTATGTGACTAGCGCCTGTGAGTCCATCAATCTGGATAAACTAATGTTTTATTTAAAGGAATAAAATTGTGTTGCAAACCTTTAAAAGTTGTTATGTCTTTAAAAAAAAAACACCAAGGTATTACCATATACATATATTTGGGGAAAAAAATTCGGTCAGACAAAAGTTCTTTCGGTCAGACAAGAATTGAAAGTTTGTCTGACCGAATGTCAGGCAAATTTTTCAGCAGTTTCGCGAAGCCTGATCTGCCATTTAGAAAATTATTGGAGACCTATGTTGCATGTGTTATTTTTTACAGACGCAAACAAATACGTGAAATAAATTGATAAATGATCACCCGAGAGAGCGAAATGTACAGGCTGCAATATTTCACAGTGATCCGTGGTGACGATATCCTACAGCATTTCACCCGATCGGGTGTTGACAGTCACAACTATCGCAGGGATGTCGCAGTGACAATTCACCCATAGGAAAAAATCGCGGGCATCGGCAAACTTTGGAAAAATTGTAACAGCTGTACTGCAAGTTCTGTTGTGTAGCCCATACTCCCGAGCTGTAGAGAGCATGCAAACTAACTGTCTTACAGTTTACACATTGCAGTGGATCTTCCATAATCTGCCAATGTTCTTTGCCTTCTCAACAACATGCACATAGTGACATACCGAGGGGGAAAGTTGCCTTAACAGCTTAAGGCTTAGAGTTAGATCTTTCAGCAGACTGGTTTTTTACACAGTGTTATAGACGAGTATGTTTAAGCCAGACCAGTAAGAGATAATCTTGGATTGGTGTTTCTAATTCATTGAATTCATTAAAATAATAGCGAGCCTTGGCCCGAAGGCCTGCTCGCAAAAGCGTTACGGTAACAGCGGAGTACCTGCTAAGTGATGGTTTTTTGAAAACTTTCGTCCAAAAAGTACCGACTTGGACACATCGCATCCTTTCGAATTTAAAGATAACGATAAAAACTGAGGAATTCTGACTGAAAACGGATGTGTAGACTGGTCACCCCGCGCACGTCTATCGAACCATAATTGGACAGGGAACCAGAAAACGGAAGCTGTGTACTAAAAATAAAAATCGAATCCGCCATTTTGTTTGAAAAAATCTGATAAATAAAAACAATTTTTGTCCAAAATTTTGTTGTGAAAACTATCTAGAATGAAAGAAAATGGTCTAACTAAGAAAATGGATTCCGAACACCAATATCTTTTATTCAAGTCATTAACGCTGTACAGACGTTTAAAGTATATTTACGTGACGTCCACAATTGTAGCGCCAAACAGCAACATGAAAAACAAACAAATCAAGTAGCTATTTTAATGTCCGCAAAACGTTTTTATGTTTACAATTTTTTCACTTATAATAATCGTTATTTCGGCTTGAAAAAATTATAGAGTGAAATAAAATAAACAAAGGTTTTTATACCTTGTTATTCCCATTTCACGACAGGGGCGGAGCCATAATTTAACACAGTACGTGTGACTTCAACACGCACCTCGTTTACTGCATTTGAAATAAAAATGACGATTATTTTTAAATACTATTTCACGTAAAAAGTACAATCGAGCTCGCTTTGAGGCCCCTTTGCCTTTTTCATATTATTAATGGCTGATTTTGGATTTCATGTTGTTTTGTTATTATTTTCTTTTTTTTATTCAGTAGACCTAAATCTAATTTGTGACAAATTCAAAAAATGAGCAAATTAACTTCGTAAAGTTCGTGAAATCAATTATTAAGCAAAACGTCTACACTCCTACATATTTCATCACAAAAAATTTTACACCTTACTGCAATACAAATTGGTTTCCGAAAACACTTTAAACTTTTAAGAAGTTTTCAAAAAACTTCACTTCCTGTTTGAAAATGGGCGGATGCAAGACGAATACTCCAGTCAGATTCGCAAACTCCCTCGCAGCGGTTACTTCCTGAACACGTTCAGCGTGCCGGTCAATTCGTCCCAACGGGGTCAACTCGCTCGAATCTTTTTGGGTCACAAACTCGCAAATCGGAACAAAAGTCGGCTATTATCTTATCCGAAAGACTGACGGAAAGGGCCGAAAAGTTGTGATTGCAAAACCCCGTCCGTTGTCACCCTAACCCTTTTTTTTATTATTGAATAATTTTTCTGATATTTAGATAAAGTTTCAAGAGAAATTAAAAGAATATATTTAAGAAACTAGCAAGGAAAATTATTGAAATTGAAATTTACGTGTATGGTAATATGGTAAAGTTTGGGTTTACATCTTTACAAACAAAAATAATTATACTGTATAAAGCATTATCTGGCAACTTGTAAACAGCTAACAGAGAACATGAAGACGTTTACATATCATTAACATTTATTGTACAGATATCTAGAACATACTAAACGCCTGATAATAGGATTAACAACATATGTGAAAAAAGAATATTTAAATATTTAGATAACGCCTGTCTAACTCTTTAAATTGAAATTCAACAATTCACGTGATAATCGTGCCAAAAGTTCTTAAAAATATGTTGTTTTTTTTTTTCCAAATAATTTCAAACACTTTGTAACATTTTTTTATTTTGAAAAATTTGTTCACAATAACCAACTTGCATACATATTTAGTATCATTCAGTTAATTACTGGTTCAAAGTTTATTGGTCACATTTTTTGTCCGTGCTCTCAGTGAAAGGGCGGATGGACCCTAATTACGCATATAATACACGTCGCACAAACATATGGTTATTTTGTCGACGGGATAATATACGGGAGTGATATCCGGGTGAGATAAATATGATCCGAGGTGGTGCTAACACATTATAAAATATTAAAATGTTTATATACACAATTAAAGCGTCCCACACATTTGGAGGTTGTTTACATTTTACTTTCATCAAAAAGACGCCCTACCTAGTGCAAGTCATTATCCGGTTATATCACTTTAATAGTGTTTTACTGGAAAACGGACAAACCAATGCTGTCGCATCAGCTAACAAGTTAAAACTTTATTCAAGCCTTTAAAAACAAATGCAGTCCGTTGAACTTACGCTGACTTCCTTCGATATAAAATACACCCAAGCTATTTTTTGTCCTAATAGATAGCATAGGACATTTATGGAAGAATCACGTGTAATAATTATGTTTTATCCAGTTCTGAAAGTTTGGTACTACATGCATTTTTAGGCATTACAACTTACAAGACATCATTTTCTACATAAAGTTATCGTTACAAGTGCACTTGTTCTTTCTGTGGTAGCTATAGCTAGGGACTTAAAAAGATATTGATACTATTAAAGTGTCATTAATTATAGACGGCATGCTAATGGAGACCATAGTTGTAGACATGTCACACGGGCAGTGACCCAGAAATGAATACGATTAAAATAATAAAACTACGTGCGCCTCTCAGGTCGAGATTTTTTATTTTATTTTTATTTTTTTCTCAATCACATCCAGTTACATTGGCGCCTAAAGAGTGAATGTGTGTATATCCCAGAATATAAACCAGATTTTTTTTCTGTCAGCTTAAAACACTTAAGCGCAACATTGAAGTAATTCGATGTGAAATTTATTTGTCATTAAATCATGAAAAAATATCAGGTTTTGTGCGATCGTAACTTTGAGCACGGACTTAAATTACAATTGTAATATAAATCCGTGCTTTGAGACGGTCCCGCTCAATTGTATTTTATACAGGTAACTATTTCTTACAACGACACCGACGATATTAATGTAAAAAACAAAACTTACATTTTATATAATTGAAGTTGAAGGAAAGGGTTTCAATTAATTGCTTTATAAAAATTTGGATACTTCCGCAATTTGACCCAATATTTTAAAAGATTTAACCCACTGGGAAATTATCTGCTGGACGAATCTTCTGTATATTCTGTCTTTGATAGGATACGAGCACAAACACATTTTGTAGAGCATATAAAAACTGTTAGAAAAACGCACCCAAAGTTGCAATACCCAAAATTGTATAAAGTTTACCCGGCTATTACGGGAAAGATAGACGATAATTTCAACCTTCCAGATAAGTTTGGATTGGCACTCAGTGGAAAAAATGGCTTTTTTGCCACGGATAGCAATGGATTGGGGCAAACCCTGGGTTTTATCTTGATTTAGAATTAGCTTCTGAAAACTCTCTTTTACAAAACTGCCAACAATGACGTCGACAATCCTTCATATGCAAGCATGTTAATGCCTTCTCGTACTAAAGATGATTCAGTTGAAAAATGTTAATGTCAATAGTGAAAAAGATAAAGTAAAAATAATGACATTTTCATTTAATGACTACAATAGTTCTATTAAAACAAGGAGAGATTAGTCCTTTAGATCAAAGTTTATTGTCACCAAGCCAAGCTGATGAAGCAGGAAAAAGTAAGAAGAAGAAAAACAAAAAAGAAAAACAGAGTTGACAGACCATTGTCTAACCCACCAGTTGTGTACTGGTTTAGGAGAGACCTCAGACTACATGATAATCCAGCATTAGTTCAACGCTGCCCAGTTAGGTGCACCTGTTCTTCAATATTTTCTTTGGTCTGAACATGAAGAAGGACCTTCCAAAGCTCTTGCTAAATGGTGGAGCTACTAAATATTGGCTTCACATGGCATTACCAACTCTGAACAGAGATATGATAAATCATTACAATAACCCCATCATCTTTAGAAAGTCTACTAATTATTCTTCAGACATATTTGATATCATAAAACAGTCAGGGGACACAACACTTGTGATGAATGATGTATATGAACCCTATTTGAAAGAGAGAGATGACAAGATATGCAAAGCTTTGAAAAGTAAAGGAATAAAGTGTGAAAGATTTCATTCGTATCTTTTGCACCAGCCAGGTGCTATAAAAACAGAGGCTTTATGTATGCGAGGTATGGGGTCTGTAACTCATTTCATGGAGTGCTGTAGACATTCTGACCCTGAGCCTTTGGGTATACCTGTGGATCCACCTAATATTTTACCAGTTGCTTCTTACCGACCAGAATGTATTCCTGTCTCAGAACTTGGCCTTGGAAAGTTGCCAAAGAGAAAAGATGGGAGGGAGGTAAATATTATGATTGTTTAAGTTTATGTAAATGTTTCTTTCAGAACATGTAATAAAGCTATCCAGCTACATAGATGTATGAAATAATGAAGTATACATAATGTCAGTGGTTCTACTCTGATATACCAGATTTTATATTAAAGTAGCTGCATTGAAATGAGAGTGTATAAAAGATCTGTCGTTTTCTGTTAAGTTTGTGAAGATAAAAATGATAATATAATTTATATTTTCCATGTTGAAATGAATTGTCTTTTTGTTTGACTTTTCAGATTGATTGGGCAAAAGTGATTAGGGAAAGTTGGGATTTCTCTGAAGATGGGGCATGGGAAGCTCTACAACTTTTCTTAACTGAAGGTATGTCCACTATGTTAGCAATATGAAGGACTAACATATATGGACTTCCACTACGGAGATTTGTTTGCAACAAATGACATTACATTTATATATATTAACTGTCTTCATTGTTTTCTGCCCTTATTAATTAAAGCTCAATGTTCAGTGTTATAGTTTGTAAGATGTGACATTGTGTCAGATTATGTTGTATTTGATTCACTTTTTGGTAAAAACAAATTAACTTACAAAACTTTTTAAATATTAAATTTAAAAAAAAAAAAACATTAAAAAAAAAAATGTTCTCAAAACTAAAAGGAGCAAATCAAACACACCTTTATAGTTATGGTGTGTAACTAAATGGGTTTTCATGTTTAGTTTTCATCATTATTCAGGCTTTATGACTTCTTATATCTTTGATATACTGTATTCTTTCTATATATGATGTTCCTCGTGTATTTATATTATTTCACATAAAACAATAAGTTTACATTAAATTATTAACATTATCATTTAAGGAATACGAAACTATGAGAAAGAATCATCTAGAGGTGATAAGCTGAATACATGTAGGATATCACCATACCTTCATTTTGGTCAGATCAGTCCTAGAACTGTGTTGAATGAGGGGCGATACTTAAAGTCACCAAAGTTTCTACGCAAGTTGGCATGGAGGGATCTTTCATATTGGTTATTATCAGTATTTCCAGATCTTCCTCATGCACCAACAAGACCTCAATACCAGGTACATTGATTTAAACTTTAATTTAATTGATAGTGATATATACATGTAGGATATCAATTTGGTGTTATCTGTTTGGCTGCTTATCGGCCCATCTGTCTTTCTGCTTGTCAATTTGCCAGTCTTTGACTGTAGCATTAAAACTATTTAAGTTATGAACCTCAAATTGCCTGTGTGTTTACATTTAATTGAACCCAAGTACCTTTTGCATAATTTTGAGTTATTAATTTAGTTATAAATAAAAAAATATCAACTTGAAATTTCATAAATGGATAGATATCATTAGATATCATTAGAGAGAAGTGCTGTTCCCCAGTTATTGACTTTTGTTACCACATGGGCTTAACTAAAAAAGGGTAGGAGTTGCTAATAAATATAATAAATAGATCATGTATAAGAGAAGTGCAATGTTTAATAACCATAACTCTCTTTTGCATTGTTATAGAATTGTTGCCCTTTGAATTTTTCACATTTGATTATCATACAGAGTATAACTGAAAAGTATTATGCCGGCTCGCCACGGCGAGCCGGTATTACGGTAGGATTTTACTGAGAAACAACCTAAAACTCCGAAGCCATCCAAAAATTTAATCGAAGCTTGGCTTCCAGCTTTCTACAAAATTTATCTATCAGGGCTAGGATCCAAAATTATTTAGCCAATCAAATTTAATCTTACATAGCGTCAAAAAACCTTCAATTTTCACGCCATTTTTAAAAACCAGCAAGTATTGTTTTGAGCGCAAAGATATAATGATGATTAAAATGTTTGTCTTTATGAATTCTTTTCAATAAATCATATTTACACTGACTTCTGATTTAGCGATTTCACCTGTTTTCTCTGTAGTAAGTTTTCGTTTGGTTAATTAACATAAGTGTACATCTGGTTATCCGCATTTTTTAATTTTTTTCCGGTCATTTTATCCTTTCCGGTATTTAGTGTATGTATTTACTAGCCGGGATCCGGGACGCCCGAGATCCGGGATCGTATAAGATATGGAGGAAAAACCTAATGAACTATATTTGTGTTGATTGTTGTCGTAATGAAAGGCCATATTAAACGTTAATTTTTTTTATTGTATATAGTGAACGTTAAATTAATTTAACTTAGAATATAGATATATTTAGAGCTATTTATTAACAAACTTAAAATGCGGAAATCACAATACTTATAATTATATGCCTTATTAATTGGAAAAATCAAAGACTATTTTCTTGAATTGGCCAAATCCCGGGATCCCTATATGTTTTAAAACGATCCCAGCTTTTCTGAAAACTATATACTTGAACTGGCCAATCCGTGAGATCTATTTACATTTTAATACGATCCCGGCTTTTCTGAAAACTATATTCTTGAACTGGTCAATTCCCGGGATCCCTATATGTTTTAATAGGATCCCGGCTTATCTGAAAAACATCTTCTTAGACTGGTCAATTTCCGGGATCCCTATATTTTTTAATAGGATCCCGGCTTTTCTGGCTGAATTGATTGACAACTTGTGTTTACTTTAGGACTTGTGCCTCTCATTCCAATACTAAATAACATACATGTATTACAACTTAATTTTGTATTTTATATGTCACTTTCAGTCAATGAGTTTAAGATTTTGAATTTACTGGCCCGAATTCCAGTTTTGAATTTATTCTACAAAATAATTAACAAAATTTTCTTAAATTTACACTGGCCTGAACTTATATACACTGGCCATCGGGCACAGGGCCAGTGTTGACTTCACTTTAATTTTGATGTTCGCTGAAGTCTCTTCAGCTAACAGAACTGTCATTTTTACATTTAAACACACCCCTTGAAAAAAATTACGAAGCGAGTCGCTACTAGCTTTTTTAAAAGCTAACCTTGTAGGTATTAATTTAAAACTTCATTGATTGAAAGTAGATCTCATTAAATAAAAATGTATTGTCTAAGAACCATTTCCTTAACATTATTTTAGAGTTATTGCATTGTGTTGTTTTTCATAATAGTTATTTCCCTTTGTAATACTTAATATGTATTTTTTGTTTATCATTAAGTCAACATATTGGGTGAAGAACTACACATTGTAGGTCACTTGAATGTTTTAAACTTTTAGGATCTTAGTAGTTATCCTACAGAAAGCATTGCCAAAAAATTCAGAGTTAATATTTAAATCATGTTCTTTCCTGATCTTAGTGGATTTAATGAGTTAAATAATTTGAGCATAAAGTTGCATTCTTTCACTTCACTAGAATCCTTAAATTGTAATTTTTGAATTAATGTCCCAATGACATAACATAGTGTCAAAATAAAATTGTGATATTATATCTCAATGGGTGTCCATTTGTTTGACAATTATTACATGTATAATAATACTCACAGGTACGTGAAGTTATTTAAATTTTTCAACTAAGGATATAATTCAATGAATTTTCCTGTTTGTACTTTTTGTAAATCATGGAAGTATGTTTTAAAGTAAGTATCAATTGTCACAATTTATATTGGGAATATAATTGTTTTAAGAGTCATTTTCATCTATTCATCTTCATGTATGTACGGTATTTGTAGAATTATAATTTTAAGAGATAAATCATTCGCTTATGCTATCATATTACATGATTGTATGTGTTTTTAGTATCAGAGATGGAGTAACAACAAGGTCCACCTTAAGGCGTGGCAGAAAGGAAATACAGGTTATCCATTGGTTGATGCATCAATGAGACAGTTATGGTTGACAGGTTGGATGAACAATTATATGAGACATGTAGTTGCTTCATTTCTGTTATCATATCTCCATATCACATGGGTTGAGGGATATCTATGGTTTCAGGTAAGATTTTTTTTATAAATTACAGTCCTGCTTAAAATATTCTGTAACAAAATGTTTAACTTCATGTTTCCTGTACACAGCTTTTCAAGTAATGCATATGTATATCAGTAAATAGTCTTCTTTAATCTTATTTACCTCATTTAACTTAAGATTTATTGAGAAACATCTTGATAGCTAAGTGGTTAAGGTCTCTGACTTAAAGTCAGTTGCACCTGATCATTTTGGGTTCAAATGCTGCATATGATATTAACTTCTGTCATTTGAGAGAGCTTTCATAAAGAAGACTGGAGGTTTTTTTGTGGTGCCCATCTTGACATTAAGTCACAGAATCTGAGATTTAGAAAATTCTCATTGAAAGTTATTTATTGCTGGTGTTAAGAATGTTTTGAAATAACCTCAAAAATGATAGCTCTATTTTGGTAGTGTGAGGGATTGACTTGATTAATTTGTTGATATTGAATAAAACTACAGAAGCTGTTTGTTCTCTAATTCTCCAGAAATAGGTTGCTGGGAAAAGGATACATTAGTGAATAACATAACTAGGATTCCTTCATATCAAATAAGTTGTCAACAAGAATTCTTTGTAAAAAAAGATAACAAACACATAAAGATAGAAGGGTATTTAATGATAAAAACATTTATAATACTGCAAAAAATCTCACTTTTTTCTCCAAAAAGAATGATGCTTGCTGTATTATAAATTTGTTATAAATATTTCTAACAGGTTATATGGCCATATATAAAGGGTGTTGTTTGCAATATAACCCTTGCCCAACAGCTCAGGTTATATTTCCAAACAACCATTTATATATGGCCATATTACCTGTCAAAATCTTTACAACTAACAATGTGATAATTGCTAAGATTAATTTGAAAACTGTTCACTTTATATATATATATATTATTATTATACATATTATATTGTAGGATACCCTGTTAGATGCAGATGTTGCTATCAATGCCATGATGTGGCAGAATGGTGGAATGAGTGGGCTTGACCAGTGGAACTTTGTAATGCATCCTGTTGATGCAGCCATGACTTGTGACCCTAAGGGTGATTATGTCAGAAAATGGATTCCTGAACTTGCAAAGATGCCTGAAGAATTCATACATAAACCATGGAAATGTCCACCATCTATTTTACGTAGAGCAGGAGTTCAGCTAGGTTTGTATTTACTTTAATTTATGTGTATTTACTTTTATTGGTACTCACTGAATGATACGAATTTGTGTCAGTCAATACAATGGCAGTCTTCACCAGTCAATATAATGACAATCTTCATAAGACTCAGTCAACCACTGAATCTAATGTTAAACATCAATTAAGTGTAAGAAAACACCACACTAGACTTAATTAATTTATAAACTGTTGATCAATTTGTTAAGGCAATAAAGACAAATCTGATTGTCTGGATAGTTAAATCATTTTCTTAAGGATTTTCATTGATATATTACTTATAAAGGTCCAGTGGAATCAATAAAGATCAAAATGGTAATTAAGGTTGATGTCCTGATTCAGTTTGACTCACTTCAGTTATTGAACGCCTGCAAACTTTGGAATTGGTTTTCAGAATTTTTATGCCTATTTTTAATATATTTAATTGTATAATTGTGCTTGTAAATGCTATCATATATGATGTTTGATTTTTTCAGGAGTTACATACCCACAGAGAATTATAACAGATTTGGAAGAGGCTAGGGAACAGTCTCTAAGAGATGTTGTTGATGTTCGACAAAAGTTTGAAGAACTGATTGATCCACGGACAGGAAATGACCTTGTTAAGCTCCCTAATGGGGTCATCATCCCAGTAATCACAAGAAAGGAGTTCAAGTATAAAACTAGAAATCCAGAAACCAGAGATAACCCACACAATGCTGTACTCAGAGGCTACAGAAGTAGAAAAAGGGACGAACTTGTTGAATACTTGAATGAGAGAGATTTCATGGCAAGTACGATGAAAGAATGTTCAATGAGACATGAACGTGGGCAAAAGTCCCCACAAGCATTTGTGTTAAAATGATGATACCTGTCTAAAAATTTTAGTTGGTTTTTAAGTTAAAATCAGGGTTATATATTTATTTAATATTACAGAGAGGGGTGCACTAGTTAGGCAAGTGAGTACATGTTCATATATATATATATTTATACTAACTACCTCCTACCTTTCTCGCTATTTATCTCAGAAGTGGAGTCAGCCTAGACATATAACTGTACAATAATTTTCATTGTGTAAAGTGATGAAACAAAAAAGTTTATATGTGTGAATGTAATTAGAAACATGTGATATTTAAATGACATTTGTTTTTAATTGATTATAATTTTGCTTTTAAAATAGAACACATTTCATTTTATTGTAAAGCAGGGTCTTGTTAATAAACCCATGTGTGTTTCATAATTATGCTTTATTTAGCCAATACATGAGTGTGTTAGTTATTTACCCATATTTTAGACAGTTTTACAAAATGTACATGTATATTCAATTATGGAATTTATATATTTTTAAACCACCTACCTCACATTTTATCATAGTCATCAATTTTTTATATACTGCAGTGCTTGCTTTGATTGTTCACATTTATTTATTGCTTGCTTTAATATTTTATCTTTTATTTACTGATGTGTCATGAAATGATCAGAGTACAAGTTAAAGATATTAAAAGTTCCTGCAGTTTTACAATGCATCAATTTTTTGTTTGTTGGTCCTCATGCAGTCAGCATTACATGCCAACTCATTAAACTGTCATTTATAAAGAGATTATCATCAAAGCAAATATGTTTATATAACGTGAGACAATTTGAGCAATCAAGCACAAAATCCATAGTTAATTGTGCAAGGGTACCTTTACTCAGGGGTTATAATACTTAGTTGCTGCTCGCTATCATCCGATAATGGCTCGAAAATGACCATTATGAGCTGAGGGCAGTAGGTTATAGTAATAACAAATAATACATGCTGCGTTTGCTTAAAATAAAAAAGAACTTTTCTCATCCACTTATTTTCGAATGGTCAAGAGGTAATCGTATTATTGATGTGTTATTAATACAACAACTTGTTATGGTTTTGAATTTATTTTACTCTTCTAGAAAGGACATTTACAATACTATATTGTTTATCCAAGTATTAAACTGCACAGTCATTCATTAAAAGCCATTAAACCTCAGAAATGTTTTATTTTGTTCTGTTTTGTAAAACCATTATTTAAACGTAATGATAATGTTAGCTTTTTAGCTCACCTGTCACAAAGTGACAAGGTGAGCTTTTGTGATCGCTTTTCGTCCGGCGTCCGTCCGTCCGTCGTCCGTCCGTCGTCCGTCCGTCCGTCCGTAAACTTTTGCTTTAAATGACATCTCCTCATAAACCACTGAGCCAATTTCATCCAAACTTCACAGGAATGTTCCTTTGGTGGTCACCTTTAAAAATTGTTCAAAGAATTTAATTCCATGCAGAACTCTGGTTGGCAACCAAAAGAAAAAACTTTAAATATCTTCTTTTAAAAAACCATAAGAGCTAGAGCTTAGATATTTGGCATGAAACATCTTCTAGTGAGTGTCTACCAAGTTTGTTCAAATAAAAGCCCTGGGGTCAAAATTGGCCCCGCCCGGGGGGGGGGGGTCATTGATTTTCCCTATATGCATATAGTAAAAACTTAAAAAATCTTCTTTTAGAGAATCGTAAGAGCTAGAGCTTAGATATTTGGCATGAAACATCTTCTAGTGAATGTCTACCAAGTTTGTTCAAATAAAAACCCTGGGGTCAAAACTGGCCCAGCCCCAGGGGGTCATTGATTTTCCCTAAATGCATATAGTAAAAACTTAAAAATCTTCTTTTAAAGAACCCAAAGAGCTAGAGCTAAGATATTAAGCATGAAACATCTTCTAGTGAGTGTCTACCAAGTTTGTTCAAATTAAAGCCCTGGGGTCAAAATTGGCCCCGCCCCGGGGGTCATTGATTTTCCCTATATGTGTATAGTAAAAACTTAAAAAATCTTCTTTTAAAGAACCATAAGAGCTAGAGCTTAGATATTTGGCATGAAACATCTTCTAGTGAATGTCTACCAAGTTTGTTCAAATAAAAGCCCTGGGGTCAAAATTGACCCCACCCCAGGGGGTCATAGATTTTCCCTATATGCATATAGTAAAAACTTAAAAAATCTTCTTTTAAAGAACCCAAAGAGCTAGAGCTAAGATATTTAGCATGAAACATCTTCTAATGAGTGTCTACCAAGTTTGTTCAAATGAAAGCCCTGGGGTCAAAATTGGCCCCGCCCCAGGGGGTCATTGATTTTCCCTCTATGCATATAGTAAAAACTTAAAAAATCTTCTTTTAAAGAACTCAAAGAGCTAGAGCTAAGATATTTAGCATGAAACATGTTCTAATGGGTGTCTACCAAGTATGTTCAAATAAAAGCCCTGGGGTCAAAACTGGCCCCGCCCGGGGGGGGGGGGGGTCATTGATTTTCCTTATATGTGTATAGCAAAAACTTAAAAATCTTCTTTGGAAAAACCCAAATAGCTAGAGTTTAGATATTAAGCATGAAACATCTTTAAGTAAATATCTACAAAGTTTGTTAAAATAAACGCCCGGGGGTCAAAACTGGCCCTGCCCCAGGGGTGTCATTGTTTTTAACTATATGTGTATAGTAAAAACTTTAAAAATCTTCTTTTAAAAAAGCCAATGAGCTAGAACTTAGATGTTTAGCATGAAACATCTTCTTATGGGTGTCTACCAAGTCTGCTCAAATAAACAAATAAAAGCCCTTGGGTAAAAATTGGCCCGGGGGTGGGGGGGCCTATATACAGGTGAGCGACCTCAGGGCCATCATGGCCCTCTTGTTTCACAATAGTTATGTATGCTATTTCTAAATAAAGAAATGTAACCAATTTTGGGCTATAATGTGCCTTTATCAGAATACACAGCTATACTATGAGTCTATAATGATTATATACACATATAAATTTGAAACTGTTATTGCATTTTAGCATCATTTAAAAAATATTACATATCCATTTTGCAGGATATTTCCACGTTTCCTTTAAATACACTTCTGTTTCCGTCTCTCACTGATTTCAGTCCTTTCCAAGCATAGTCATACCTTCTTAACGCTTGTCTCACTTTTACCTTCGACTTGTCACCTTTCAACAACATTCTACGCACATAAACGCTACAATTTTTTCCAACCAAATCTGTCAATTTGACTGCGAATGTCCTTTCGTCCAAAAAGTTTATTCTCCCAATTAAAGTTGTAAGTAAATCCACGGCACATTTTATTGTACGTTACGTACTTCCTGGCATGTTTATTTGTTTGTACTCCGATTTCATAGATAGCAGGCACCTTAGTTTTTCCGCCAAAAATTGTCTTAGCCCTGTAACCATGGCCGCATCCTTTTCTTGGACAGCTAACATCACTTGCAAACCTGTGTTGCTGTATCTTTCACAACTTTTTTCAATGGATGGATAACAAGCTGCCATTTTTGACCAGTTCATTTCCCTCAAGAGAAAATAATTTTCTGATACATTTTCTCTTCGAAGTTTTGGTAAATATTTTTCCAAATATTCTTTATGAGCGGGAAGTGGCTTCTTCTTCTTTATAATTGAAAGAGACTTTTTGACAGACTTAACAGCAGTTTTGTTTTCTTTTTTCTCTTTTGCGATTTTTAATCCCTTCTTTGGTATTTTTTTGCCAAGTTTTACAGTTTTAGGAAAGAGAAATGTCCGTTGGCCTGCATTGTCTTTCAAACCGCCCAAACAGGTTTTGCAAGTCCTTATTTATACCCGAAAAGAACGAGCTCTTACTTCTTTCTCATAGGTAAGGAAAAGGTCGTCTCCCCGTTCCTTGTAGCATACTTTGTCATTAAAAAGTCAAAGATATTTTTTGAAGTCGCTAAGTTTAAGATGCTGCCCATCAGTACGGCGAGCAATTTTCCGAGTAGAATTTGTCG